>NW_007252345.1:104630-108387 GCF_000164805.1 Carlito syrichta | reverse complement strand
TCTCCCCCCTTACTCCTCTATCTCTCCACTCCCCTCTTCAACCCACTATCTGCTCCATTCTCTCCCCTCTGCTAACCACATTTTATTTCAGGGAGTAAACTTACAGCCCCACTGCACAGACAGATTCCAGGGCAGTGGGAAGTGGGTTCCACATTATCCACACGCCTGTCAGCGAATACCAGGACCTGCAGACAGATTTTGAATCACAGCTCTCCCCATAAGTACATCTCAAAACTGCAAAAAAGGACCACCTCCAACCTACAATGCAACTTCAGAATTGAACAAAGTAAGAGGACATACATAAAGAATAGGAGATTGAACAAACAGAAGTAAAACCAATCCCTTTACCCCTGAATAACAGAATTAAAGAAGACGGTGATATGGAGGGAAGGAAAAAGTAGGGAGGGGGAAAAACTGCACAAATGAAGAAAAACCAAAAGAAGAATATAGGTCTTACACAGACCCCTGAGAAATCAGACACTGAGAAAACAGATTCTGGAACACAGACAATGAAGAGTCCCCAGAATGACTGGTTACATGCAACAAATCCAGACATCAAGACATTAATGGAGAGAATTTTAAAAATTGAGGAGAGACAAGAGGAAAATAGGAAGGAACTGTTGTCAGAAATGACAGTAGTAAAGAATACTGTGATGGAAATGAACAACAGACTAATAAGCATGGAAAGCAGAATCAGTCAAGCAGAAGAAAAAATCTCAGAACTTGAAGACCAAAACACAGAACTAACCCAAACTCTAAAAAGCATAGAAAAGAAGCTGAAAAAGACAGAACAAAACCTGCAAGAGATGAATGATCACTTCAAGAGACCAAATCTAAGAGTAATTGGGCTTCCTGAGGCAGAAAGAGAAACAGAAGCCACACTGGAACAAATATTTCATAAAATCATTCAAGAAAACTTCCCTCAACTCACTAAAGATGAAAAAATTCAAATACAAGAGATTCAGAGAACCCCTGCAAGACAACAAATGAGAAGACCAACTCCCAGACACATAATAATTCACCTAAACAAGGTAGCTATGAAAGGAAAAATCCTAAAGGCAGCAAGAGAAAAAGGCCAGACTACCTACCAGGGAAAACCAATTAGAATAGCAGCAGATTTATCCACAGAAACCCTGCAGGCTAGGAGAGCCTGGAGTCCTATCTTCAAAGTTCTAAAAGAGAAACAATTTCAACCAAGAATAACCTACCCAGTCAAACTAAGCTTCATTAGTGAGGGAGAATTGAAATTATTTCCAGACATCCAATCCCTAAGAACCTACGCTGCCACCAGACCACCTCTACAAGAAACACTTAAGAAAGTACTGAACACAGAAGAAAAAGAAAAAGAACAACAGCATTCTTCACAAGAGTAAAGGCAAAAGATTAAAAACACACATGAACCAACTCCAAAACCCAAAGAAAGACAACAAACAAAGAGGAACAACTCTGTAAGAACCTTATGACAGGGATCAACTCTTGCATTTCAATTATTAGCCTAAATGTGAATGGACTAAATGCACCACTGAAAAGATATAGAATGGCAAAATGGATAAAATATCATCAGGCAACAATCTATTGCCTTCAAGAGACTCACCTCACTAGAAAGGACACCCACAGACTCAAAGTAAGAGGATGGGAAACAAACTTTCAGTGAACGGAATACAAAGAAAGGAGGAATAGCGATCTTATTTGAGACAAATACACTTCAGCTATTAAAATCAAAAAGATACAGAGGGCCACTACATACTGATAAAAGGCTCAATCCATCAACAAGAAATATCTATTCTAAACATATATGCACCCAACATAGGTGCGCCAGTTTTCATAAAGCAACTTCTTGGAAAACTAAAGAAAGATATTGACTCTAACACTATCATAACTGGGGACTTTAATACCCCACTCACAACCCTAGACAGATCATCAAGACAAAAAATCAGCAAGGAGATCAGGAACCTCAATGTGACTTTGGACCAAATGGACTTAATTGATACCTACAGAACACTCCATCCAAAGACCACAGAATACACATTCTACTCATCACCACATGGAACATAGTCTAAGATCGACCACATACTTGGCCATATATCAAGCATAAGCAAATTTAAAAGGACCAAAATTCTACCAAACACCTTCCCGGACCACAGTGGAATAAAAATAAACATTGACACCAACAAAGTCCCCCCAAAACCCACAAAGACATGGACACTAAACAGCATGATGCTACACAACTCCTGGGTCAATGATGAAATCAAAACAGGGATCAAAAGATACCTGGAAACAAATGAAAATGAAGAAACATCTTACCAAAATCTCTGGGATGCCCTGAAAGCTGTAGTAAGAGGGGAATTTATATCCCTACAAACACACATGAAGAAAATGGAAGGAACAGAAATTCACAATCTAACAAGACACTTAAAGAAGCTGGAAAAGCAAGACCACAAAAACCCTAATTTCAGCAGAAGAATCCAGATCACCAAAATAAAAGCCCAAATCCAGGACATAGAAGACAAAAAGATAATACAAAAAAATCAATGAAACAAAAAGCTGGTTCTTCGAAAGGGTAAACAAGATTGATGGTCCCCTAGCTAGACTGACCAAGAAAACAACGAGAAAAAAACCAAATAAGCACAATCAGAAACACAAAAGATGAAGTCACATCTGACCCTGAAGAAATACAAAAGATCATTAGAGACTACTACGTACACTTGTATGGAAACAAATGTGAAAACCATAAGAAAATAGAGGACTTTCTGACATCACACAACCTACCTAGGTAGGAACAAGAAGAAATTGAGACCCTAAATAGACCAATAACAATCAAGGAAATCGACTACGTAATAAGAAAACTTCCTACCAAAAAAAGCCCTGGTCCAGATGGCTTTCCAGCAGAATTCTACAAGACATTCAAGGAGGAGCTGATACCAATCCTACTGAAGGTATTCCAGGCGATTGAAAAAGATGGAACTCTCCCCAAATCATTTTATGAAGCCAACATCACATTGATACCCAAACCAGGTAAAGATCCAACAAAGAAAGAGAACTACAGGCCAATATCTTTGATGAACATAGATGCTAAAATTCTCAACAAGATCCTAGCAAACCGGATTCAGCAATACATCTCAAAAATCATCCACCATGACCAAGTAGGCTTCATTCCGGGGATGCAAGGCTGGTTCAACATTCGTAAAACCATAAATGTAATTAAATACATCAACAGATGTCAAAACAAAAACCACATGATCATATCATTAGATGCAGAAAAAGCTTTTGATAAAATCCAGCACCCCTTCTTGATAAAAACCCTTGAACATCTAGGCATACGGGGAACATACCTCAAAATAGTAAAAGCCATCTACGAGAAACCCACAGCCAGCATACTCCTAAATGGACAAAAATTGGAACCAATTCCCCTGAAAACTGGAACTAGACAAGGATGCCCACTCTCTCCCCTCCTGTTCAACATAGTATTGGAAGTCCTGGCTAGAGCAATCAGAGAAGAGGAGGCAATCAGAGGTATTCAAATAGGAAAAGAGGAAGTCAAGTTATCTCTCTATGCAGATGATATGATTGTGTACCTTGAAAACCCAAGAGAATCTGTCAAAGGCCTCCTTACCTTGATAAAGGCCTTTGGCAAAGTCTCAGTATACAAAATAAATGTACAAAAGACAATCGCATTTCTCTACACCAATAATAAACAAACAGAACCCAAATAAAAACACAATTCCATTCACATAGCCACAAAAAAATGAAATACCTT
>NW_007252345.1:97931-103646 GCF_000164805.1 Carlito syrichta | reverse complement strand
CCAGTCAGAATGGCAATTATCAACACTCAAAAAATAACAGCTGCTGGAGAGGGTGTGGTGAAAAGGGAACACTTCTACACTGTTGGTGGGAGTGTAAACTAGTGCAACCTCTGTGGAAAGCAGTGTGGCAATTCCTAAAAGCTCTAAAATTGACCTTCCATATGACCCTGCAATCCCCCTACTGGGAATATACCCTGAAGAACACAAATCACTCTATAAAAAAGATACCTGCACACGTATGTTTATCGCAGCATTGTTCACATTAGCAAGAACCTGGAAACAACCATGCTGCCCATCAAAAGAGGACTGGATTTAAAAAATGTGGGACATATACACGATGGAATACTACGCAGCCATAAAAAAGAACAAAATCATGAATTTCGCAGCAACCTGGATGGAACTAGAATTTATAATACTGAGTGACCTTTCACAGAAACAAAGATCCGAATATCACATGTTCTCACTCATATAATGGACCTTGAACATTCAATGTAATACTATAAGAAAATGACTGATGATACTGGGAAACTATAGGGGGGCGAGGGGGATGGGATTAACAGTAGCAAATATCTGTCTGGGGATGGGAAAACACCTCTTGTCAACAGGGTGCCTGAATGAAATCTAATTGTACACCTAACCCTTAACTGTACCCCACAAAACATAAAAAATACTGATTAATAAAAATTTTTTTTTAAAAAATGAAATATCTCAGCATCTTCCTAACCAGAGAAGTGAAAGACCTTTACAATGAGAACTACAAAACATTGCTCAAAGAAATCCAAGAAGACACAAACAAAAGGAAAAATATTCCATGCTCATGGATAGGAAGAATCAACATTGTTAAAATGTCCCTCCTACCAAAGGTACTCTACAGATTCATCACAATACCCATTAAATTACCAACATCATTCTTCTCAGACCTGGAAATGACAATACAGAAATTCATATGGAAACATAAACAACTATGAATAGCCAAAGCAATCCTTAGCAAAAGAAACAAAGCAGGAGGTATCACATTTCCAGACTTCAAACTTTACTATAAGACTACAGTAATGAAAACAGCCTGTTATTGGTACAAGAACAGGCACATACACCAATGGAACAGGATAGAGATTCCAGAAGCAAAGCCTCAATTTCTCAAACAAGTCATCTTTGACAAAGCCTCCGACAACAACCACTGGGGAGAGGAGAACCTATTCAGCAAATGGTGCTTGGAAAACTGGTTGACCACATACAGAAGATTGAAACAGGGCCCCTACCTATCACTATACACAAAAATTAACTCTAAATGGATCAAAGACCTAAACGTAAACCTCAAACCATAAGAATCTTAGAAAATGCAGGAGACACTCTTATGGAAATTGGAACTGACAACCAATTTCTATTTAGAACTTAAAGCCAATACCTTAAGAAGTCAGATGGACAAGTGGGACCTCATCAAACTAACGTAACGAGCTTCTGCAAAGCTAAAGAAACCATCAAGAGAGCAGGGAGACAGCCCACAGAATGGGAAAAAATATTTGCGAACTGTATATCTGATGAAGGCCTAACGTCTAGGACCTACAGGTAACTGAAATGTGCCGAAAGGAAAAACATAAGCAGTCTCTTTAAAAAGTGGGCAAATGACATGAATAGACACTTCTCATGAGTAGATATTCGGGCAGCCAACAGACACTTGAAAAAGTGCTCAGCCTCACTAATCATCCGAGAAATGCAAATCAAAACCACATTGAGATACCACCTAACCCTAGTAAGAATGGCCATTATTCATAAAACAAACAACAGATGCTGGTGAGGATGCATAGAAAAAGGAACGCGTCTACACTGCTGGTAGGAATGCAAACTAGCGCAATCTCTTTGGAAGATAGTATGGTGATTTCTCAAAGAACTAGAAATTGACCTTCCATTAGACCCATAAATTCCCCTATTGGTAATATACCCACAGGAACTCAAATCATTCTACAAAAAAGATACCTGCACACATATGTTTGTTGCAGCTCTATTCACAATAGCAGAAACATGGACCCAACCAAGTTGCCCACTGAAGCTGGACTGGATAAAAAAAATGTGGTACATATACACAATGGAATATTATGCAACCATAAAGAAGGACAAACACATGGTCTTCACAGCAACTTGGATGGATTTAGAGTCTATTATACTCAGTGATCTATCATAGGAACAAGGACCAGAGTACCACATGTTCTCACTCATAAGTGGACCTTGAACAATTATCATAATACTGTATGAAAGGGATTGGCAGTGATTGGAAACTGTCAGGGGAGGGAGGGTGGGATTGCCCTTCATTTGCATTTCTCAGATGATTAGACAAACTGCTAGGGGAGGGAGGGACACACCTCATCAAGAAGGGTATCTGCATAATCACCGTTTGTAGACCTAACTCTGAATTGTCTCCCACATCTTTTTTTTTTTTTAATTCAAAAGAAACATTGAAAAAAAAGAATGAAAATAAAAATTCTTAGCCTAATGCCCTATCTGCTATTTTTCTTTTGACTTGAATCTGGCTAAATTCATTGTTAAATTATTACTCATAAGCCAAATAGATTTTTAAATTGTTGCATTTCCTGCATATATCACTAAGAAACGAGAAAGCTGAAAGTATCCATAATGAAAGAGACAGGGATCTTTTGTCTCTGTGTGGTAGGTAGCTTCTAAGATGGCCTCCAACTATTTCTGTTTCTTAATATTCATGGCCTTGTATAATCCCCTCCCCACGAGCAATTTGCTTCTAGTCAACAGACTATCTCATCTTTTATTTTTTATTTTTTTGAGTTAGAGTCTCACTCTGTCACCCAGACTGGAGTGCAGTGGCTGCTCCCGGCCACCGCAGCCTCGACCAGCTGGGCTCCGGCGATCCTTCCGTCTCAGCCTTGCAAGTATCTGGAACTACAGGCGTGCGCTACCACGCCCGGCTAATTTTTCAATTTATTGTAGAGATGAGGTCTCGCCAAGTTGCCCAGGCGGGTCTCGAACCCGCGGGCTCAGGCAATCCACTCACCTCAGCCTCCCAAAGATGCGGGATTACAGGCTGAGCCACGGAGCCCGGCTGACTAGCTCATCTTTTAGATAAATTTTTGTGACAAGCTTTTAAGAGATTTTAGACTTCATCTTGCTATTAGACTTTCACCTTTGCTTGCTATGGTGAGACAATGTATCTTGTCTAGGAGGCACATGTGGCACAGAACTGAGGGGACCTCCGGCTAATCGCTAGAAAGGAACTAAGCTCCTTGACTCAACAATTCAAAAATAACTGAATCCTGTCTGCAATCATGTACTAAGCTTAGAATTGTATACCTAATTGAACTTTAAGATAAGATCCAGCCCTGGATGACAACTTGCTTGTAACCTCATGGGACACCCTGAAGCAGAGGGCACAGATAAGCTGTGTTTGGATTACTAACACACAGAAACTATGAGAGAATAAGCAATTGTTAAGTATTTGCACTTTCTTATTCACTCTGTGTTAGGACAAATATTTGGGATTTAGAAGGAAAATTTAGGCTCTAACAAGGTCACTGTTAACTTGAATACTAGATCAAATTGGCTCTAGTAGTAATGGATTATGCTTATATCTCAGACTTGAGCTCCCACTGTTGTTAAAAGGAAAATACTTACTCTTTGAAAGTCTACCCAACCAAGATTCTTTGTATAAAAATGGCTTCTCATAGATTAGTTTCTGAGTACATTTTCTACCAATGATCTTAAGTCATCCCTAAGCATATGCAAATCTCTTAGCAACAGAAGATGATTCCAAATGAGAAAGCACCATGAGCCAACTCCCCTGCAAGCATTCGAGCCAACAAAGATGGGGTTTTTGAACTTTATTTTAAAAAAGATTTAAAATGAAATCATCTTGAGAGAAGAGAGCAGCGTGTATAAATCTATTAACTCTTTGAATAAGCTCAGTTGCTTCAAGGTTACATCTTCTGTGTCTAGGATAAATATATTTCAAAAGCACACACAGTAAAATGTGAAAGGCAGTTTCTCTGGGATCAACATACCTGTTGCCAGGGAAGTCACATTTCTTGTAAAACAATGCGACATAATGGATGGCAGTGGAATGAGGCCAACTGGTTTTAAATATCAAGCTGACAGTGGAATGTGGTATTTAGAAGACAGTCACAGTACAACACACAAGGAGACATAGAGACCTACTGCTTGACAACTTAATATAAAATGTAGTGTGTTCTCCAAACATTCTACCTTTTACTTAGTTTCACTTCAGGTTCAGTGTATTTTGTCTGTTGTGGGTAAACTCCATGGGAGCATCTGAGTGGAGAAATTACTTTTATAACTAGGTCCTTTTGCCATTCTATTTTCTAGCCTAGAAGTTTCTAAATTGGGGTATGTGAGATGATCTACTGGGGTGTGGTAAAATAATAAAAGTTTTCTTTAAAAAATAAGAAAAATTCGGTATCTTCAGCAGTTAAAATACAGACTGACATTGCTGGCCTCACTCAGTCATCTGTATAGAAGGCTGTTGCGTGCCGTGCCCAGTATCTATGGTTTCCTGAAAGAAAAGTTGGATCCCCAAATGCAGACAGGTTGACAGAAGCACATTCACCATCTGTTGATTCCATTCCAGTGTCTTGAAGCTTACATGAGAGTGGTTAAGTATATTTTACTGATAGGTTATGTTATCTTGCAAAGCAGAAACTACATATTGAAACTACATATTGAAATAAAATGAGTAACCTTGAAAATCTTTTCTGCCATACACAAGTTCAAGAGCTGCTAGACTTATTTTGCTTTTTTTTTTTTTTTTAGTTTTATAATGTCAAAGTTTGGAGTATTGGTTTGAGACCATTCTTTACCAATACAGGCATTTAATGATATACATTGCTCCCTAATCATAAATGACATCAACAGCATGTAGGTGGGTCTTGGTTTTTATATCCAATCTGGCAATTGTTGTCTTTCAATTGGTGCATTTAGAAGTTTTAGCTGCATCATGTAAACTTTGTTATGTGTATTTTCATTTTTTGTTCAGGTCAAAATATTTTCTCATCTCACCTGGGACTTTATCTGTGTTTCATGGATTCTTTAGAATAATTGTTGTTTCGAATCATTATTATTTCATTTCTCAGAGTTGGGGGATTTTTAAGATGTCTTTCTGTAATTAATTTCTAATTTAATCAATTATTGTCAAAGAACATACTTTTTGTCATTTAAATTCTTTTAAAGTGTTAAGGTTTGTTTTATTACCCAGGAAGTACTCTGCATCAGCGAATGTTCTATATGCACTTGAAAGTAATTAGCATTTTGTTGTTGTTGAGTGAGATTTTCTGATAAATAAATGTCAATTAGGATCAGGTGATTGAGAATTTTTTTCAGTTCTTTTATATCTTTGCTGAATTTCTGTGTGCTTGTTCTATCAAATACTAAGAGAGGAGTGTTGAAAAGTTTCTATCTGCAAGTATAAACGTATTCATTTTTCCTTTCTACTCTTATCAGATTTTGCTTCATGTATTTTGAAGCGCTGTTGTTTGGTGTATACATATTTAGAATTCTTTCTTTCTTTCTTTCTTTTTTTTTTTTTGAGTTGGAGTCTCACTCGGTCGCCCAGACTGGAGTGCAGTGGCTGCTCCCGGCCACCGCAGCCTTGCCTGCTGGGCTCCGGCGATCCTTCCGCCTCAGCCTTCCGAGTAGCCGGAATTACAGGCATGCGCTACCACGCCCGGCTAATTTTTTTTT
>NW_007252345.1:75506-97911 GCF_000164805.1 Carlito syrichta | reverse complement strand
TTTTTTTTTTATTTATTGTAGAGATGAGGTCTTGCTGCCCAGGCGGGTCTCGAACCCGCGGGCTCAAGCAATCTACTCACCTCAGCCTCCCAAAGGCACGGGATTACAGGCTGAGTCACCGAGCCCGGCCATATTTAGAATTCTTATGGCTTCTTAGTGAATTGATCCTTTTATCATTATGTAATGTCAATTTTTACCCTTGAAATTTTCCTTTTCCTTGCTCTTAAATTTACGTTGTCTGATAATAATATACAATTTTTGTGCCATAAATAATTTTTTAAAAACAGTACTATCTTCTTACATGATGTAAATTTCTATGTGTGTATATAATACTTAAGTACAATAGTGACTGTATACTGTATGTAGAATATAATATATAAGTATAATAGTGCTTGCAAGTATATTATTTAGAAACTTGGAAGCCATTTTTCTAAACTTGCATTCCTCAAAGTATGCTATAACTTCACTGTTTTCACAAAATGTAAATAGGTAGTATTAATAAATTAATAATGATGGTTTTCATAGTCTTATAGGGATGAAAAATGCTGAATTAAGCAAAACTGAGCATGTTTTTTTGCTGTGTGACTTTTTGGAGGCTTTCATATGCTAATATGTATGGTGACTCTCCAAGAGGAGCTATAGTATTCTCCAAGCTTTAGTTTTTGGAAGAGGTTTGTTAGTTTTATTTTGTGATCAGTCTGTGTGCCTCATGGTGGTCAGACTTGTGGTAAAAATACCACATTTGGCTTCTTTTGTATTTGTAACATCTTGTTAGTATCAAGTTACCAGTATGCCTTTCTTTTTCATAAATAAAGAGCAGCCTCATTCTATTTTTGTGAAAGAAGTGAAACTGTATTAGGCAACTAACCAAATTCTGATGATATTAGAAGTATGAATTAATCTCCTTAAACTAATCTAAAATAACACCAAACTATTCAGCACTTTATTTGGTTGTCTAACCAAATGAGATAACTATATATATCTAGCTCATGAACGAAATTTTTATTAAAAATTCTGAGTATTTTGGTATCACACATGAACATAACCCAAGTGAATTTTCTTCTGTATTAATTGCTTCACCTAAGTCTTGTTTGTTCTGCTAAGGAATGTCTTGAAGTAGCATCCTCCTTTCACTTCACTTTTTTACTACCTCAGCTCAAACTGTCATTCTCTCTCACTTGCTTTTGTATGACAGCCTCATAACTCCTTTCTAGGCTACCTTTCTGTTCCCCACTGGAGAAACTTGGTCACCAGAGTTATCTGAAAAATGACACAAATAGGTCATGTCAATTCCTTGTTGACAAATTTCTACTGCACAGCACACTGTCCATATTCCAGGATAATATTCAAACACAGAAGACCCTTTTAAACATCTATCTTTAATCAAATGATCTTGTGCTGCAGAGGCTGAAAAATTAAGATCTACATTCCATAGACTCCTTTGCAGCTTAAGATTTTGCATGTGCATAACATTAAGCCAACCAGATGCACTAGTCTAAGATACGGAAAGCAGAGTTTTTCTGAGGCAGCGTTAACAGAGGTCCCAATGTCAAGTTACTAACTTCTTGAGTGTTGAGAGTCAGGGTGTGGGGTATCAATTTTTCTAGTGTATTTTATAGCAGGTATGGTGTGGTTCTGCAGAGGCTCTAGTAATGATGGTGCCCTGATTGGGACAGATTTTTACTTATAGCAGCACCTATATGGATCTGGAGCTAGAAGCTTCCTGATGTGGAGAAAAAAACCGTTTCTTTGGTGGCCAGTTTTGCAAATTTGGCTTTGGAATTTTCTCCAGGCAGCTCAGCCTAGATATTGTTTCTTCAGTTCTTCTAGTGATTCTCAATGATTAAAAAACTGCATGCACTTAATTGTTTCTGTGTCTAAAGTGTGAGGCAGACAAAGGTAAGAGATGAAACAACTATAGAGATAGTCAGGTCACAAAGGACTTTTTGTGCTATGTCATCAGGAATTTGAAATTTCTCTTACAGAGCCATTAGATAATTTTAATTGGCATTTTCAGATTTGAATTTTAACTGGATCAGTGCTACTTGGTCTGTCATCTATTGAATTTAAAAAACAAACAAACCCAAACACTGATTCTTCACCACAGGTAGTTTGAGAAGCACCAAACAAGATTATTCTGAAGGTTATATGGAAATTAACATGAAGATATAAAGAAAGAGGGAGATTTCTAGTCAGGATAACGTGATTTCACATTTGATATAGCCCTCTGGTCCAAACACATAACAGAGAGCGATAAAATGTAAAAATAGAAAGCAAAAAAAGATACAGCTAACTCTGAAAATAAGAAAGTAAAACAGAAATGTGAAGCAGGGAGTGAAAATTAAGTCCTGGAATTGCTGAGTTTCAGGATGAGAAGCAGAAAAAGGCATCCAGGATGTTAGTGTCTGTGAGGCATATATTTCTTCATTGATATGTTGGTAGTAAATTCAGTGTTGTACACAAATCTCTTTCTTTTGATCTTGATCTTGAAAAATAGTTTAGCTAGATAACAGCTATTTTCTCTCAGCTCCTCATTGCCTTCAGGTTAAACCCTTTTGGTTAAGGAGCAATGTTAGTATGTCTTTAATCAGATAGCTTTTAAGATATTCTCTTAGTCTTTGATGTACTGCAGTTTCACTATGATGTGTTTGGCTGTGTTTTCTGGATTTCTTTTTATTTATCCAACTTGGGATTTTGCATGGTTCTTAATGTCATTATTTTTAAAAATATTGTCTCTCTTCCATGGTCTATATTCTCTTCCTTTGGAACTGCTATTAGAGATATTGTGAACATTATTTTTCTGTTCTCTCTATCTCACAACTCTGCTTTCACATATTTCATTAATTTTTCATCTGTACTCCATTTTAGGTTATTTTTCCATACCATTCTTCCAATTAAGCATTCCTGTCCTCAACTATATATAGTGTGTTGTTTAACATATCCTTTGAGTTGTTAATTTCAAGAGCTATGTATATATATTTTGATTTCTGAAAGTTTTCTTTTACGAATTTTCAAATATGCCCAGATTTTTTCTTAATAATGTTATTTCCCTTTTCATAATTTTCAATTTCTAATTTTATTTTTAATCAATTTAAACTTTTTAGAGAGTTTATATATAATTTCATTATATAAAGTTCAAAATAATATTCTTTTTATTTTTTATGCTGATTCTCATTCATTATGGCTTGTTTTCTTATATTCGTTGTAGTTTTTTTATTGTGAACTCATGCTTGGTAACAAGAGAGGGGATTTTTGTGTGAGAACATCCCACACGACCCATGGACTAAAGGATCCATCAGAGAGAGCCTATATTTTTATCTTCCAGGTCTCTTGAAGTGTCATCAACCTGACACTACTTCTCCACTTTAAAAATTTTTACTTTTTGTTGACAAATAATAATTATATATATTTATGGGGATACAATAAGATGCTTCAATATGCCTACATTGTGGAATAAGCAAATTGCGCTAATTAATATACTCATCACCTCATATACTTATCATTTCTTTGTGGTAAGAGCATTTATGTTTATTTCTCAGCTAGTAATTTCTTAGATCAACCAATGTGTGAGTAGGGAAAAGATAGAGTATATCTTATTAGTGTAATATATCACATTAATAGAATTCTGATATTGAATTATCATTGCATTTCTGGGATAAACCCTTCTTGGATGAGATGCTTTTAATTTGTTTTGTTTTGCCTTCAATACACTGCTGGATTTTAAAAGTAAAATAAGATAGGTCTTAAGAGTTTCTTCTTTTCTATTTTCCTTAATAAATTGTGTGTATAGGTAGAGAGAGATAGAGCAAATTAATTTAACAATCCTGAAATCTCTGAGAATTAAGGCAAAAAACATTTATTTCTTACTCATAAAAAAAAATCTGTTTCAGTTGAATCATCTCTTCAGAGCAGCTTTCCCTATGTGGAGTCTCAGGGGACCCAGGCTGTTTTCACTTTATGATGTTGTCATGGGTTCTAGATTTCTACAGCAAAAGAAGAAAGAGCTCAAGAATAGTGAAGGGATTTTTAACTTCCTCAGCCCAGAAGTGACCATGGGCAAAAACTAACTACGTGGTCCTACCCAGCTGCAAAGTGGCTGGGAAGTGTAGTCTTTCGAGTATTCAAGAAGGAAAACTGTATGTTGGAGAGCACAAGTAACGTCAAATTTGAACCTTATGAAGGCACTCCTGCAGTTTTAAATTCTCATGAGAGGCCTTTTTCCCCCCACTCAAATCCTAGACCCAGACATTACCTTTGCTGGAAGATTTATGTTCTGTCTATACTTTCAAATAGAGTAGACAGTTTTAAGGGCTCATATTTATTCAGACATCTCAGTTTTACCTTTGTCTCACAAGGACCCAAGGCCTGGAGCTTCTCCGAGTGACTATTAATACCAAAATATGTTATTTACTGATGCAGGTAATACGTTTAGGACAGCCAGGGCATTAATATCTATTTATCCTGTATGTTTCTTTCTCATTTTTGACCCCCAGGGATTCCTTTCTTCTTTCTTTCCACTTTTTATTTTGACATAATGTTTAACTTAAAGGAAAATAACAAGAACTTTTATATATCACTTACCCAGATTCACCAATTGTCTATATTCTACTACTTATTTGTACTTTCTCTCTCTTGATACCTCCATTTTTGCTTCCTCATGTCTTCAGATGGTGGACATTCACCTTTACACAATTTAGGATGTTGACTTTTAGTGGTGCTCATGTCATATTAGATCACTGCCATACATCTCTGGTAACTCTTGAGACATTTCTCCACCCCCCCAATTTATGAAAGAAAGTATAAAAGAAGAAATTCTAAAACTATCTCATGAAGAAAATGTTATCACATCAAATCCAGCAGGACTAAAACCAAACCAAAACAAAATAAAATAAAAGCATCTCAACTGGATAAAAAAAAATGTGGTATATATGTATGATGGAATATTCCACAGCCATAAACAAGGACAAAATTATGAACTTCACAGCAACCTGGATGAATTTAGAGTCTGTAATACTCAGTGATCTATCACAGAAACAAAGAACTGAAGACTACATATTCTCACTCATAAGTAGACTCTGAACAATTATCATAATACTACAAGAAAGGGATTGGCAGTGGTGGGAAACTGCCAGGGAAGTGAGAGGGGCATACTTCATCAAAGGGTTTGTGATCTCAAACTAGGTGAAGTGGAGACAAAAGTGAGGCCCAAACTTTACCTGTACAATGGCCATTTGTACACCTAACCCTGAATTGTACCCTACATCTTTAAAATAAAAATTAAAAAAATATATTTTATTATTTTGTAGAGATGGGGATCTTGCTATTTTGCCCAGACTGACTTCAAACTCCTAGCCTCAGACAATCCTCCCACCTTGGCCTCCCAACGTGCTGGGATTATAGGTGTGATTCATTGAAACTGGCCCCTCATGGTTTTTTTTCCCTGTACTTTATTATACTCTGACATCTTGAGAGCTTGTTAATCTTAGAGAGACTGCCCCTCCCAGGGATCGTCAATTCCTAGAGACAGTAAATTACTTGCCTGCCAGTGCATCCTTCATAAACCAACCCATCTAAAGCCCATATCCCCAACCATCTCCTTTATCTAGATCTTAAATACCAAGTAAACATTTTCCCTAAATCAGCTCAGGTTCAGGTACAACTAGGGACCACACCTATAGTTTAGAACTTGCTGAAATTTTAAAAAACTAGCCAATCTTAATCTGTTAACCTTACTTCTTCCATTCCTTCACACACACACACACACACACACACACACAACAGTAAGAACTTTTCTTTCACTTCTTATGTCTCCTGAGTGAATCTGGTGCTTTCCCATGTTGCCCCGTGTTGCATCATATGATCCCATCTCTTGGGAACTATAAGTAATACATTCTTTTTTCAGAGATAGTTGTCTCTATGTCTGTCACCTTACATAACTAATTAAAATAAATTCTGAGTATGTTTGAATACATCAGTCATGTAGAGTTTATCCCAGAAACAAAATAATTTATTAACAGAAAATCTGTAAATGTAATGTACCACACTAATAGAGAACACAATCATATGATCATGTCAATAGAACAAAAAGCATTTGGTAAAATTCAATCAAATGTATAAATCTAAAAACTACAGCAAACATAATTTTTTTTTGAGTTGGAGTCTCACTCTGTCCCTCAGACTGGAGTGCAGTAGCACGCTCATGGCCACTGCAGCCTCGACTGCTGGGCTCAGGTGATCCTTTCGCCTCCGCCTTCCAAGAAGCTGGAACCACAGGCACATGCCACCATGCCTGGCTAATTTTTTGATTTATTGTAGAGACGAGGTCTCGCCAAGTTGCCCAGTCTGGTCTTGAACCTCCAGAATCAGGCAACCCTCTCACTTCCACCTCCCAAATTGCTGGGATTACAGGCGTGAGTCACCGCACCCGGCAAACATATTTAATTATAATGCTTTTGAAATACTCCCATAAACTCAGGATCTTAACAAGTATTAATAGATGCGTTTATCCAACATTATACTAAAGGGACTGACTACTGCAAAAAGACAAGAAAAACAAGTCAGGTGTATCCAAATTAGATTTGGAAGAGACAATGTGTCTTTATTTGCAGATTATGTGATAGTCTACATATAACATTCAAGAGAAGCTACAGATAATGTATTAAAGCAAATAAAAGGGTTCATCAGGTTTGCCAGATAAAATATCAAAATAAACCTAACTGAAGTCCTCATGGTGCCTTCAAATTGTGTTTTTCAAAAAGATTCATGCAGTTTGGTCCATTTATATATAAAGTTTAAAACCTGAAAAATAATACCATGGATGGTCTAGGGATGCATACAAATGTAGTAATTTAACTAAAGCTTGTATAATAATGATATATCCAAATTCATGATACTGATTATCTTTAGAGAGAGAAGAAAATGAGATTGGGGTTGGTAACATATGGGGCTTCATCTAGATCTATTATCATCTTCCTTTTAAAATCAAATGCACATGTATAATGGCATAATGAACACTGAAGATTCAAAAGGGGGAGGTTGAAAAATCACCTGTTGGGTACAATGTGCATAGGTGGGAGTGGAGGGTACACTTCAAGCCCAAACTTCCTCACCACTATACAATGCATCCATGTAGCCCCAAACCATCTGTACCCTTTAAGCTATTGAAGTAAAAAATAATAATACAAATCAAAGGCAAATACTATAACAAATTAAAACTTGTTCAAGCTAGGTAGTAAATGCATATGTGTAACATTTATAGCTATAATTTTTTGTATGGTATATTTCATAACAAAACCAAAGGAATTTGAGAGATAAATTAGAAAACTGTTTGGTAATTTAAGTGAAAGTTGATAAGAATATGGTCCAGGGAAGTAGTTTGCAAAGGGAGGAAGAGATATAAATATTTGGCTAAGCAGAGAGATTAATTGGATTGGAGTATAGGCGTATGGAGGAAGAGTTCATAATACCACACAGTTTTCTAGCCTGAATGACTGTGTTGATGATGTTGCAACCACTAAGATACAGGTAAACCAAAAGAAGCAGGTTTAGGTATGAGACAGGAATGTATTTTCTGCCATGTGGCATTTGAAATGTCTATGGGGACTCCTGGTGAAAACATGAGACTGAAAGTTGAACACATGCTTCTGAAACTTGGTAAGTATGAATGAGCTCTGCAGACATGGGAATCAACAGCAATACAGGTGGTGGAAATTATGTATGTGAGACCATCCAGGTGATAGTAGCAGAGTGAGAAGAGGAGTAGAAGGAAGAGGATGGAGTCCTAAAAAAGTAATATGTAAGGGGTTGGAAAAGTAGGGGCGGTTCGGAGGGTGGTTGGGGTCGGAGAGACACAAAGGAGAACCGTGAAAGTGCTATTTCACAGGGATCTATGAAGTCAAAAAATTCTGGGAGGTAATGTTTGGTAGTTTCATGTATAGCAGAGAAGTTCAGTAAAATAAGGATTAAGGAATATGTCTATTGGGTTTTGCAAATAGGAGGTCACTTATGATGTTAGCAAGAATGGTGTCAGGGAACTGAGGTTGGAGGAAGAAGCCAGGTTGAAATGAGTTGAGGAGTGAATGGAAGATGAGTATAGATTGCTCTTTTAGAAACATCACCACTACTAACATTAGCAATGTCATTGCCATAAATATCACCACTACCAAGAGTGGTAATCCTTTGCCCTATTTCCACTCCTATCACTCCCCTGTCCATTGGTCTCTTTGTAGTTCTTTCTCCCTTTCCTCTACTTCTCTCTTTTCCCTTATCAATCAGCCATACATATTTATGCACATTGACTACATTGACTTGGCTCTGTGTATAAGATAAGGTTCTTGAGGGGTTTACTTGGTAGTGGAGATGACAGGCATGCAAATATGTATGTTTATTACAAGCCCTCTGTGGCAGTCATTCATATTGTTCACCAGGCATTTACAGCTTTCCTCCTTCTGCCACCATAGTAAGATTATGCTTCCTTGCTCCCTGTAGTTGGGTAGGCCACATACCTAATTTTGGTCAATGAGTTGTAAGTTAAAAGAATGTATGCTACTTCTAGTCTGTGCCTGTAGCCTGTTTTAAAAATAAAGTTTGATTGGAACACAAATGTGCTCATTTGTTTACATATTGTCTATGGCTGCTTTCACACTACAATGGAGTAGCTGCCATTGTAACAGCAGTTTTCTGTCTCAAAACCAGAAAAAGCCTGTGGACACTTTCTATAGCTTATTCAAGATGCTCCATACAAGGCAGGGTAATGATGACAATTTCTTGAATGTGAAGTGTGGTGTATTGGAATGAACACAGGCTTGGAAGCTAGATGGAATCTCTGAAGCCAGATATGTAGCCCTGGGTATTGTGGATCCCTCTACCTAGGATTTTGTGGGGCTCACAACACTGTCTGACAGAACCAGCCATGAGAAAGAATGGATGCAAATGGAAGTTAGCTCAGAGTTGCATTGCATGGATTTAATGGGTAAAGGGAGAATTGATAGGTAGATGCTTAATATGATCAAGTATCTCTAAAAGTCAGAGCTGTCCAAAGGTGAAATGGACTGTCTTGCAGGAGTGAAGGGGACAGTTGGCCCTGGAATATATATGAGGAGTGAATTTCTTGTTACTCTAAGTGTTCAAGAAGAAACTAATTTACCTTTTAGGAAAATGATATATTAGTTTTCTACTGCTACATAATACATTACTGTAAGCTTAGAAGCTTAAAACAACATACAGGCATTATCTTGTAGTTCTATAGGTCAAAAGTCCAGCATATCACGACTGGTTCTCTTCTCATAATATTACAAGGCTGAAACCAAGGTATTGGTCAGGTTGAATTCTCATCTGGAGGCTCTAGGGAGAATATACTTCAAAGCTCATGCTTGTCGGCAGAATTAAGTTCCTTGTGGTTGTAGAATTGAGGTTTCCATCTCCTTGTTTGTTGTTAGCTGGAGGTTACTGTCAGCTCCTAGAAGCTCCCCACATTTTTTATGTGGCCTCTTTCATCTTCAAGTTAGCAATGACATGTTGAGCTTGTGCTTTGAGCCTCTGACCCCCTCTTCCATGACCAGTCAGAAGAAGTTACTTTTAAAGGACTCATGTGATTAGGTCAGGTCGCCTATGTAATCTCCCTTTCTTATGGTCAATTGTGCCACATACACAACCTAATCATGGGAGTAAAATCCATCATATTTACTGCTTGTGGGGATTATGCAGAGGGTGTACACAGGGAAGGGTGGGAAATTTGGAAGACCATCTTAGAATTCTGCCTACCATAGATGAGAAGGGAATTCTAATATTGTATACTCCACTGGATAAGTTGATGTTTAAATTGCTTTTCAATCATGAGAATCTGTGATTCAGTGACTATATTAAAGTTTGGATTGGAAGAGAGACTTAAGTCACAATTGCTTCTTTCATGTAGTTTTCAATGTGAGGGTAAAATTAACACAAATAAAGCTATTAGTATTGTGTTAAACTAATGTTTAAACTGTGTACATTAAAACTCTATATATGTTCAAGGAGGGACAAGATTGGAGAAGGCTAAAAGAGTTAGATTTTTTTTGGGAAATGATGTAACTTGAGCTATTACTTGAAGTAGATCTTCCTTTTTCTAAACCTCTGGATGGTTTTTATTTATTGTACATTCCATTTCCAAACTAAAAAATGAACTAAGAAAATTTATTCAAAACTTCAAAATAGGCAAAAGGATGACTGCTTATCTTTGCAAAGTCATACAGAAGCATTGGCAATATACTCATACTGTCTGAGGAATAATTATCTACTTCAGTGATTCTCAAAGTCTCAGAATCTCCCAGAGAGCTTGTTACAACAGAGTACTGTGTCCCCTTCCAGAGTTTATTATCAGTAGGCCTTGAGTGAGGCTTAAGATATTGCATTTCTACAGGATCCCAAGTGATTCTAGCACTGCTGGTCTGGAAAGCACACTTTGAGAACCATTGTTCTAAAGGAAAATATGAGGGGGGACATTCAAAAAATCAGAATTATTTTTGGGAAGGTGAGCCCCTTATAGTACAAGCTTCCCCCTCTAGGTAAGTGTTCTAGGAACCCATTGGCCTCAGTGTACCAGCTAGCATTGTTGTGAGAGGCTGTGTCCAGTTTCAGTGAAAGTTTTTTTGAAGATTCTTTCAATGCCTTTGTCCATTTTATGATGGGTGATTTACCAGCACACCTGCCCACACCACACTGAAAGTTCAGTGGTTTTTGACTAAAAACAGCATGATTCCTGTACTCTATCCTCCCTATTCACCTGATCTCACCCCGAGTGACTTTTTTTTTTGTTTCCTTGATGAAAAAAGTCCTCAAAAGGAAATGTTTTGCTGAAACAAAAAATGGTGGAAACACTAAAAGGCATCAAAATTGACAAGTTCAAAAACTGTTTTGAGTATGGAAAAGCATCTCGATAGGTGTACTGTACCAAGTGGAGAATATTTTGAAGGTGACTGAAGTTTAAATATGCAATATGTAAGAATAAATATACACTTTAAAATAAATAAATTCCAGTATTTTGTGGGTTCCCCCTCGTTACCATTGTTTAACTTACTCCTTCCTGTTTATTAAGGCAAAGATTCTGTAAGCTTACATGTCAACTTATAGACATTGCCAATAATTTTTGTTCAGTAGAAATGTAAATATTTTCTGTACAATAAAAAAGATAACCCCAACAGTTAGTTTTATTACCATATGGGACATTTACCTGGTTTGTATTTCAGCAATTTAGCAATCTTATTTCAACATTCTTTTTTTCAGTGACTATATATACAATTTTCTCAGATCCTTGTTGAAATAGCTTTACCATACCACTGATACCCTCATTAAGAAGTTAAATAAATATTTGTATTAAATACAATTTTGACATATGCTTACTATGTTTGTATGATTGCCATGACTTTTAACTTTTTGAAAATTATGCTTTGACAGGTTTGTATGATAAAATAAGTTTTCAATAAGCCAAGTTAAACAAATTTACACAGGATTCCTTTATTATATTAGTTTTTAAAAAATTGATACACAGTCACACAGGATTCTTAATGATTTACCTCTTCCTAGTCTTTAATTTGCTATTTAAAAAGCAGATGCATCATTTCACAAACTTATTTGAACTGGATACTTTTAAACTCAAAATATCTTTAGAAAATACTGCCCTACATAGTTATTATCAGTGATATCACAGCCACTACCACAATCTCTAAAAGAAATATATTACCTAACTGAATCTCATCTCAGTGGGAAAAGCATATTTTTAAAGACAAGAGAAGAGAGTTTTTGTGTCACTTGGCACTAAGGAGGCTTCTATTCAGGGGGAAGGTTTTCATCCCCTTTTATTACTTAATACCAAGCAGGACTCCAGTGCCTCCTCCCGCCTTCAGAAATCCTGAGACGACAGAGAAGTGTCCAATAGATATTTTTTCTCGTTCGAGCCAAATCTCCCATTGCCAAAAACCTTTCTTTCCAACCCAGCAAAATATTTGTAGATTTCTCCTTTTTCAGTGATGTCTAGGATAACTCTCCCACAAAGTTGGAAAGCACTCACTGGTGGTTTGGGAGCAAAAGTAGCTGTGTCAGGAATTTTGGGTTCTGTATCTGTAGCCCCACATCAGCAGAGGCCTGGGTTGAGCCCAAACCCAACTATGGTTTCTCATTCTGGAAAGCTCTCTTGTCATTTGGGGGCTTTTGTCTTTTTCCCAGAAAGGCTCTCACTTTCTGTCTCTACAGCCAACTGACTCTCATGAGTGCTAACTAAAGTTGGAGAATTTGAGGATTGTAGAGATTGGCAGTTTGTGGTTTGCTTAGAAGCAAACCTTGTAGGAGATCATGTCTCTAAATCTGTGAAGTAGAGAAATTGCTTGCCTTATGAGTGGGCAAGAACCTGAAAGACAGTTCCTATCGTTAATTGTGTGTTAGTTCAAAGTGAGTAAACCATGTAAATTTATATTTGAAGTCCCTGGAAACATTTCCACCAAACGGGAATGTGAGGTAGTTCTTCCAACCTATAAATTTGATCACCTCTTCTCTACCTGCTGTAATACATTATCTCAGGCAGCCTTTTCCCAAATTTCATCTATGTGGAGCACTGTTGAGCTTGGTAACCTTATTCCTGGTGGGCTCCACAAGAGAAGTATGGAGACCTTAGCATCCAGATTTTCACCCTCACACCACTGCCCACCAGACTTGACATGGTGTAGACTTGACATTGTGCAGGGCCTGACTCTATCATTCCCTCAGGTGAGTCTTCAAGTTTCAAAATTGGACCCTGCTTTCCTTCCTAACTGCCATCAGACCACCATGCACCCGTAGTGATGCAAGTCAGCTACATGTGGATAAACCTTCCTATCGATATCATCCCTCCTCTTATTATTATTATTATTGTAGTTTATTATTGACTGAATAGGCAAGGCACTTTTCACACTGTATGACAAAATTTGCTCTTTGCCTTGAAGAAATGCTTCTACAATTTATTCCATTTGCATGTGTAGTGGTCATTGTCTCACATCTTTTTTTTGTTTAAACTTTTTATTTTGAGATACTTATAGATTTACATGTAGTTCTAAGAAATAAGATAGAGATATTATGTATGCTTTACTTAGTTTCCGCCAATGCTAACATTTTGCAAAATTATAAAATCTTACAGACAAGATATAGCTAGTGCTACAGTCCAAATATAAAACAGCTCCATCAGCACATGGATATATCCTGTATGTAACCGTTGGGGATTGACTTTTTTTTTCACTTAGTATAATTCTCTAGAGATTCATAAAAGTTGTTACATGTAAAGCTCATTTCTTTTTACTGTTGAGTAGTATTCAATGATGTGAACATACCACTATTGCTTAATCATTTAACCATTGGAGGATATCTGAGTTATTTTCCAGTTTGGGATTTTACAGGTTTTTGTGTGAACTCAAGTTTTTATGTCATGAGTGCAATTTGCTGGATCATATGGTAATTTCACATTTTTTTTTTAAAAGAAACTGCCAAGTTGTAGTTTTATAGTTTCAGGTCTTGCATTGAAGTGTTTAATCTATTTTGATTTGATTTTTGTATCTGATGAGAGTTGGGAATCTAGTTTCATTCCTCTGCATATGGACATCTAGTTTTCTCAGCACGATTTACTGAAGAGACTGTCTTTTACCCAATATATGTTTGTGGGATAAGGGTGAGCAGAGAATGAAGTGGGGTTGGTTAATGATTATAAAAACACAGTTAGATAGTAGGAGTAAGATAGTAGGCATATTTTCTAGTGTTTGATAACATAATAGAGTGACTATAGTCAGCAATAATTTATTGTATATTTTAAAATATCTAGAAGATAAGGTTTGGAATGTTCCCAACACAAAGAAATGATAAATGTTTGAGGTGATTGACATTCCAATTACCCAGTTTTGATCATTACACATTATATACTTTGTACCAAAATATCATATGTACCTCATAAATATGTACAACTACTATGTATCCATAAAAATAAAAAATAATTTTTAAAAAAAGAAACCGTCAAACTGTTTTTCAGAATGGCTGTAATATCATTCCTACCAGCAATGTATGAGATATAATGTTTCTCTGCGTTCTCGTCAGCATTTTGGTGTACCTTTTTTAAGAACTTATTTTAGCTATTCTGATAGATGTGCAATGGTATATCATTGCGGTTTTAATTTGCATTTCCCTAATAGCTAATGATGTTGGACATCTTTGCATGTGTTTATGTGCCATCTCTATATCACTATTGGTGAAACATTTATATCTTATGCCCATTTTATATTTGAATTGATTATTTATTATTGAATTTTCAGAGTTCTTTATACATTCTAGATATGAGTCCTTTGTTAGATATATGGTTTAAATTTTTTCCTCCTACTTGGTAGCTTGTCTTCTCACCCTTATTATTATTATTTTTTTGAGTTGGAGTCTCACTCTGTCTCCCAGACTGGAGTGCAGTGGCCGCTCCCGGCCACCACAGCCTCGACCTGCTGGGCTCCGGCGATCCTCCTG
Source organism: Carlito syrichta (assembly GCF_000164805.1). Taxonomy (NCBI): domain Eukaryota; kingdom Metazoa; phylum Chordata; class Mammalia; order Primates; family Tarsiidae; genus Carlito; species Carlito syrichta. The sequence continues at coordinate 83,412 of NW_007252345.1, read as the reverse complement.
CCTCAGCCTTCTGAGTAGCTGGAATTACAGGCGCGCGCTACCACGCCCGGCTGATTTTTTGATTTATTGTAGAGATGAGGTCTCACCAAGTTGCCCAGGCGGGTCTCAAACCCGCGGACTCAGGCAATTCACTCACCTCAGCCTTCCAAGGAGCGGGATTACAGGCTGAGCCACCGAGCCTGGCTCTTCTCACCCTTTTGATAAAACAAAAGTGTTTAATTTTGATGAGAAAGACCAACTTAGTATTTTTCTTTTTAAGTGTTATACTTTTTGTGTCAAGTATAAGACATCTTTGGCTACTCTCAGATGCCAAAGATTTTCATCTATGATTTTTTTCTTAACTTTTTCTAATTTTATCTTTTACATATAATTCCACGATCCATTTTGAGTCAATTTTTTAAAGTGTATGTTTCAACGATTTTTACTGCATTCAAAGAGTTGTGCAACCAAAACAAAAATAAATCTTAGAACATTTTTATCACCCCTAGAAGAAGACCTGTATTTATTAGTTTTCAGTTTTCTCCAACTTCCCCATTCAGGCCATAGGTAACCACTGATCTGCTTTCTGTCTCTGTAGATTTGCCTATTCTAGATGTTTCACATAAATGGAATCATACATGGTCCTTTGTGACTAGTTTCTTTCATTAGTGTAATGTTTTCAAGGTTTATCCATGTTGTGGTATGAATCAGCACTTCATTTCTTTTTAGTATGGAATAATATTACGTTGTATGTATATACTACATTGTTTTTGTCTATTCATCAGGTGATGGACATTTGGGTTATTTCCATTTGTTGGCTATTATGAATAATGTTGCAATGAAGATTTGTGCTTAAGTATTAGGTTTGTGCAAAAGTAATTTCAGTTTTTGTATTGTTGATATTTGCCACTTGATATTGGAATACATTCTTAAATAAATGTCGTGTTATACATAATTTTAATGTGCATTTCTCGCTTTTTTTGCTAATGACTTATTACTTACTGTTTATTTTATATTTATTTTAGACTCTGGAAATGAGGTTAGACAAAAAGCAAATTGAGCAATTTTATTATTCGAGTTCTAAATGGATCATAAAGCAGCAGAGACAACTCACAACATCAACTACGCATTTGGCCCAGGAACTGCTAATGAACATACAGTACAGTGGTGGTTCAAGAAGTTTTGCAAAGGAGACAAGAACTTTGAAGATGAGGAGCATAGTGGCCGGCCATCGGAAGTTGACAACAACCAATTGAGAGCAATCATTGAAGCTGGTCCTTTTACAACTACAGGAGAAATTGCCAAAGAACTCAACACTGACCATTCTACGTCGTTCAGCATTTGAAACAAATTGGAAAGGTGAAAAAGCTCAATAAGTGGGTGCCTCGTGAACTGACCGAAAATAAAAAAAAATGTCATTTTGAAGTGTCATCTTCATTTATTCTACGCAACAGCAGCAAACCATTTCTCAATCAGATTGTGACGTGCAACAAAAAGTGGATTTTATACAACAGATGGCAATGACTAGCTCAGTGGTGGGACTGAGAAGAAGCTCTGAAGCACTTCCCAAAGCCAAACTTGCACCAAAAAAAGTCATGGTCACTGTTTGGTGGTCTTCTGCCAGTTTGATCCACAACAGCTTTCTGAATTCCGGCAAAACCATTATATCTGAGAAGTATGCTCAGCAAATAGATAAGACCCACCAAAAACTGCAACACCTGGAGCCAGCATTGGTCAACAGAAAGGGTCCAATTCTTCTTCATGACAATGGCTGATGGCACATTGCACAACCAATGCTTCAAAAGTTGAACTAATTGGGCTATGAAGTTTTGCCTCATCTGTCATATTCACCTGACTTCTCACCAACCATCACTTCTTCAAGCATCTCAACAACTTTTTTCAGGGACAATGCTTCCACAACCAACAGGATACTGAAAATGTTTTCCAAGACTTTGTCAAATCCTGAAGCACTGATTTTTATGCTACAGGAATAAACAGACTTATTTCTCATTGACAAAAATGTGTTGTTTATAATGGTTTCTATTTTGATTACTAAAGATGTGATTGAGCCTAGTTATAATGATTTAAAATTCACAGTCCAAAACCTTGAGCCAACCTAATGTTTGTGTGGATATATGTTTTCATCTCTATGGGTATATGTGAGGGAGTACCTCCAAAAAACTGGAATTTATTTATAAAAATTATGCTTATTCTTACATGTTTAAGCTTCAGTCACCTTCAAAGTACTCTCGTTGATACAATATACCTAGTGAGACGCTTTTTCCACTTCTCAAAGCATTATTTGAATTTGTCAGTTTTGATGCCTTTTAGCACTTCTGCTATTTTTTATATCACCTCTTCCACATGGGCACAATGTTTCCCTTGAGGACTTTTTTCATCTGGTCAAACAACAAAAAAGTCACTCAGGGTGAGATCGGGTGAATAAGGAAGGTGGGGACATGAGGACCATGCTGATTTTGGTTAAAAAAAAAAAGCTGAACACTCAGTGTGATGTGGCCAGGTGCACTCGTAAATCATCCATCATGCAATGGGCAAACATGATGAAAGAATCTCCAAAAAAAAAAAATCCACTGAAGCGGAAAGCGGCCTCTCACAACAAAGCTAGCTGGTACACTGATACTGATGGTTTCCTAGAATACTAATCTAGCGGTGGAAGCCTGTACTACAAGGGGACTGCCCTTAAAAATACAATTCAGTTTTTATTACATGTTCTCACTCATAAGTGGATCATAAACAGTTATTGTAATACTATAAGAAAAGGATTGTCAGTAGTGGGAAATTGCCAGTGGGGGGTGGGCAGGGCAGGATTGGCAGTAGTGGGATTCTGCTGGTGAGGGGGGCACACCTCATCAAGGGTACCTGCATAATGAATATTTGTATACTTAACCTTAAATTGTACCTCACATCTTTAAAACAAAAAATTAAAAAAAATACAATTCAGTTTTTTGGGGGGGTTTCCCCCACATACCTGAGTGGAAATGCTTTGTCATGTGGCAACTTCATATTTAAACTTTTAAGGAACTGTCATACATCAAAGCTGCTGTACCATTTTACAATTGCACCAGCAGTGAATGAGTGTTCCAGTTATTCCACATCCTCATCAGCATGTGTTGTAATTTATTTTTTTGACTATAGCCATCTTAGTGGATGTGAAACAGTATCCCGCTGAGGTTTTGATTTGCAGTTCTATAATGGTTAATGTCATAGAGCATCTTTTTGTGTGTTTATCAGTCACTTGTGTGTTTTCTTTGAAGCAATGTCTATACAGACCTTTAGCCTATGTTAAAATTCAATTGTTGGATTTTTAAAAATTGCTGAACAGTCATAGATTTTTATAGTTTCTGGATATATCTCATATAATTTGCTAATATTTTCTCCCATTCTGTGGACTATTGTTTATTTTTCTTGATGTTGTGTTTTGAAGCACAAATACTTTTGAACTTGATAAAATCCAGTTTATTTATTTTTATCTTTTGTTGCTTGTGCTTTTGGTGTCATATTTAAGAAACTATTTTGCCTAATCCAAAGTCCTGAAGATTTACAACTTGAGAGGTTATATTTTTCACTCATATATTAAGGTGTTTGATCAATTTTAAATTAATTTTTGTATGTAGTATTGAAGTATAGGTTTATATTCATTTTTTTTCAACTTAAGTGGAAAATATTCTAATATCCAGGCAATACTTTGTAATTTATTTTGAAGATAAATTTTAAAAGCATAATCAGTATTTTTATATAAAATTAACATGGAGATCATTTACAACGCAGCTTTTAAAAATTTTTTAGTATTGTAGGATACATGAGAGGATTTGCTATATAAGTATGTTGTGTGAAGGCCGGGTTTGAGCTTCTGGTGAACCTCATCCCCTCCAGCGGTGGGGAGGGTACCCAGTGGGTGGCTTTGTTTCCCTTATTCCTCCTCCTCTTTCTCTCCATCAGAAATGCCCAGTGTTTGTTGTTCCCATCCTTATGCCAGTGTACCCACTGTTTAGTGTCCACTTTTGAATGAGAATATGTAATATTTAGATTTTTGTTTCTGTGATAATTCGCTCAGAGTGATGGTCTCCAGCTGCATTCATGTTGCTGCAAAGGACATAATTTTGTTCTTCTTTATGGCTGCATAGTATTACATCATGAACATGTATGTACTGCGTTTTGTTTATCCAGTTCATTTTTGATGGACATTTGGGTTGGTTCCATGTTTCTGCTATTGTGGATAGTGCTGCAGTAAACACATACATTCAGATGTCTTTTTTTGTAGAGCAATTTGTGTTCCTTTGAGTATATTCCTATGAATGGGATTGTTTGGTAGAATGGTAGCTCTACTTTTAGTTCTTTGTGATGTCTCCAAACTGCTTCCCACAAAGACTGAACTAGCTTACAATCCCACCAATAGTGTAGAAGCATTCCCTTTTTTCTGCAGCCTTTCCAACACCTGTTATTTTTTGACATTTTAATGATAGCCATTCTGTCCAGTGTGAGATGGTATCTCGTGGTATACCAGTTTTTATTTTCATTTCTTTGATGATTAGTGATGCTGAGCTTTTTTTTTTTTTTTTACATGTTTGTTGACTGGTTGTATATCTTCCTTTGAGAAGTGTCTGTTCATGTCCTGTGCCCACTTCTTAATGGGGTTATTTGTTGTTTTTTTCTCTGTAGATTTGAGTTCCTTATAGATCCTGGATGTTAGGCTTTGTTAGTTGCATAGTTTGCAAATATTTTTTTCCCATTCTGCGGGTTATCTCTTTACACTTTTGATGGTTTCTTTTGTGTGCAAAAACTGTTTAGCTTGATAAGGTCCCACCTATCAATCCCAGTTTTGCTGCATTTGCTTTTGAGAATTTGTCCACTAATTCATTACCTAAATCAATGTCCAGGAGGGTGTTTCCTAGGTTTTCTTCTAAGATTCTTATAGTTTGAGGTTTCACATTTAAGTCCTTGATCCATTTTGAGTTAATTTTTGTAAATGCTGATAGGCAGGGGTCCAGTTTCATTCTTATGCATGTGATTAGCCAGTTTCACCAGCACCATTTGCTAAATAGGGTTTCCCTTCCCCAATGTTTGCTTCTGTTGTCTTTGTTGAAGACTAGTTGGTTGAATATTCATGGTTTTATTTCCAGGTTCTCAGTTCTGTTCCATTGGTCTATGTGTATCTTTTTGTATCAGTACCATGCTGTTTTGGTTCCTGTAGCCTTGTAGTAAAGTTTGAGGCCTGGGTGTGTGAGGCACCAACTTTGTTTTTTTTTTTTTTGGCTGAGGATTCCTTTAGCTATTTGGGCTTCTTTTTTGTTTTCATATGAATTTAAGTATTGTCTTTTCTAGGTCTGTGAAAAGTGTTGCTGCTGGTTTGAGAGGGATTGGGTTGAATTTGTAGATTGCACTGGGTAGAATGGACATCTTGATGATATTGATTCTTCCAATCCATGAACATGGGATTTTCTTCCACTTGTGTTGTCTTTGATTTTTTTGAGCAGTATTTTGTAGTTCTTATTGTAAATATCTTTCACCTCTATGGCTAGATAAATACTGAGGTATTTTATTTTTTTTTGTGTGTGTGTGTATATTGTGAATGGGATTGTGATCTTTATTTGGTTCTCAGACTGCTTGTTGTTGGTGTATAGGAATGCAACTGAATTTTGGTGAATTGATTTTGCATCTTGAGATTTTACTAAAGTCATTTATCAATGTAAGGAGGTTTTTGACAGACTCCCTATAGTTTTTTTTAGGAATAGACTCAGATCATCTGTGAAGAGGGATAATTTAATTTCCTCTTTTCATATTTGGATACCTCTAATTTCTTTCTCCTGCCTAATTTCTCTGACTAGAACTTCCAGCACTATGTTAAATAGAAGTGGTAAGAGTGGACATCCTTGTCTTGTTCTAGTTCTTAGAGAGAATGTTTTCAGCTTCTGCCCATTAAGTATGATTATGGCTACAGGTTTGTCATAGATGACTTTTATTATTTTGAGGACTGTTCTTTGATGTCTTGGTATTTGAAGGTTTTTACCAAGAAGGGATGTTGGATTTCATCAAATATTTTTTCTGCATCTATTGAGGTAATTATGTGGTTCTTAGCTTTACATCTGTTTATGTGGTGAGTTACATTTATTGATTTGTGTATATTGAACTAGACTTGCATCCCAGGAATGAAGCCCACCTGGTTATGATGACTGATCCTTGTAATGTGATTTTGGATGCAGTTTGCCAGTATCTTATTGAGAATTTTTGCATTTGTGTTCATCGGGGAAATTGGCCTATGATTTTGTTTTCCTGTTGAGTCTTTGCCATTTTGGAGTATCAAAATAATATTGACTTCATAGAATGAGCTAGGGAGGATTCCATCCTTCTCAATTGCTTGGAAAACATTCAGTAGGATTAATATCAGCTCTTCCTTGTACATCTGATACAATTCAGCTGAGAAACTATCTGGCCCAGAGGTCTTTGTTTTTGGTGGGGGAGGTTTCTTATCACTGAATTGATTTCTTGGATTGTTATTGGTCTGTGTAGGTTTTCAGTTTCTTCCTGTTTCCATCTTAGTAGGTTGTATGTTGTTCAAAATGTCTCCATTTCCTCTAGATTTTCTAGCTTCCTTACAAACAGGTGTTCATTGTAATCTCTGATAATCTTTTGTATTTCTTCAGGATCAATTGTAATATAAAGTTTTTCATTTCTGATGTGTTTATTTGAATTCTCTCTCTCTCTCTCTTTTTTTTTTTTTGTGAATCTGGCCATGAGTCTATCAATTTTTTTTCTTTCAAAAAACCAGCTTTTTGACTCATTACTTCTTTTTTTTGTTTGCTTGTTTTGGTCGCTATTTCATTAAGTTTTGTTTTTATTTTGATAATTCTCATTCTTCTTTTTTAAATTATTATTTTATTTTAGAGATATAAGGTATAATTCAGGTTTAGGTATACAAATGGTCATTATGCGGGTACTCTTGTTGATGATGTGTGGCCCTCCCACTCCTGGCAGTTTCCCACTAATGCCAACCCCTTTCTAATAGTATTATAATAATCATTCAAGGTACACTTATAAGTGAGAACATGTGATACTCAGTTTTTGGTTTCTGTGATAGATCACTGAGAATTATAGACCCTAAGGCCATCTAAGTTGCTGCAAAGTTCATAATTTTGTCCTTTATGGCTGTGTAAGATTCCATAGTGTATATGTACCACATTTTTCAAAATCCAGTCCTCCTTCAGTGGGCAGCACAGTTGGTTCCATGTTTTTGTTATTGTGAATAATGCTGCAATAAACATGCATGTGGCTCATGAATTGGAAAAATCAACACTGTTAAGATGTTCATTCTACCTAAGGCAATCTGCAGATTTAATGCAATACCCATCAAATTATCCACAACATTCTTCTCAGACCTAGAAACAACAATACAGGAATTCATATGGAAACATAAACAATCAAGAATAGCCAAAACAACTCTCAGAAAACAAAACAAAACAAAACAAGAACAACAACAACAACAACAAAAAAACAAAGCAGGAAGTATCACACTCCCAGACTTTAAACTTTATTATAAAGCTACAATAATCAAAACAGCCTGGTATTGGTACAAGAACAGGCATATAGACCAATGGAATAGAATTGAGATTCCAGAAGCAAAACCTCAATTTCTCAACCAACTCATCTTTGACAAAGCCTCCACCACCAATCACTGGGGAGACGATTACCTATTCAGTAAATGGTGCTGGGAAAATAGGCTGATCACATGCAGAAGATTGAAACAGGACTCCTACCTATCCCCATACACAAAAATCAATTCTAAATGGACCAGAGACTTAAACGTAGAACCTCAAACTATAAGAACCTTAGAAAATGCAGGAGACACTCCTATGGAAATTGGAACTGGCAACCAATTCCTGATCAAAACCTGAAGTGCCCAGGCCATAAG
>NW_007252345.1:30438-75161 GCF_000164805.1 Carlito syrichta | reverse complement strand
GATGTATGAGCAGCCAACAGATACATGAAAAAATGTTCAGCCTCACTAGTCATCAAGGAGATGCAAATTAAAACTACACAGAGATACCACCTAACTCCAGTCAGAATGGCCATCATCAATAACTCAAAAAATAACAGATGCTGAAGAGGATGTGGCGAAAAGGGAACACTTCTACACTGTTGGTGGGAGTGTAAACTAGTACAGCCTCTGTGGAAAATAGTGTGGCAATACCTGAAAGTTCTAAAAATCGACCTTCCATATGACCCTGCAATCCCCCTACTGGGAATATACCCAGAAGAACTCAAATCACTCTATAAAAAAGATACCTGCACACGTATGTTTATCACAGCATTGTTCACAATAGTGAAAACATGGAACCAATCGAGCTGCCCAACAAAAGAGGACTGGATTTAAAAAATGTGGTACATATATATGATGGAATATTATGCAGTCATAAAGAAGAACAAAATCATGAACTTTGAAGCAACCTGGATGGAATTAGAGTCTATAATACTGAGTGATCTTTCACAGAAACAAGGAACTGAGTATCACATATTCTCACTCATAAGTAGACCTTGAACAACTACTGCAATACTATAAGAAAAGGATTGACTGTAGTGGGAAACTGTGGAGGGGAGGGGGGTGGGGAGGTGGGACTGACAGTAGTGGAAATCTGCCTAGGGAAGGGGGGACACACCTCATCAACAAAGGTACCTGCACAGTGAACATTTGTATACCTAACCCTGAAATGTACCACACAATTTTAAAATAAAAAAATTTTAAAGGTTAAAAAAAAATATGCACGTGCAGGTGTCTTTTTTTAGAGTGATTTGAGGTCCTCCTGGTATATTCCCAGAAGGGGGATTGCGGAGTCATATGGAAGGTCAATTTTTAGATCTTTTAGGAATTGCCAAACTGTTTTCCACAGAGGTTGTACTAGTCTACCCTCCTGCTTAAAGTGTAGAAGTGTTCCCTTTTCTAAGCATCTTTTCCAGCATCTGTTGTTTTTTGAGTTATTAATGATGGATGTCTTGACTGGAGTTAGATAATTTTTCAGTGTGGTTTTACTTTGCATTTCTTTGATGACTAGTGAGGCTGAGCATTTTTTCATGTATCTGTTGGCTGCTTGCATGTCTTCTTTTGAAAAGTGTCTATTCATAACTTTTGTACATTTTTTTTAAATTATAAAGATGTGGGGTACAACTCAGGGGTAGGTATACACTTTCTCATTCTTCTACTAGCTTTGGGATTGGATTGTTCTTTTCTTTCTGAATCCCCTAGAGTGCAACTTTAGACTGTTTACTTGAGAGTTCTCTGTTTTATTGATGTGCGTATGCAATGTTATAAAATTCCCTCTCAGCACTGATCTCATAGTATACCATAGGTTTTGATATGTAATGTTTTTGTTTTCATTTGTTTCTAGAAATCCTTCTATTTATGTCTTAATTTCTGTGTTAACTCAAAGTCATTTAGAAGCATGTTGTTTAATTTCCATGTATCTGTGTGTTTTGGGGAACTCCTATTGGTGATGATATTTATTTTTATTCTGATATGATCTGCAAAGATATTTGGTATGCTTTCAACTTTTTGAAATTTGTTCGTGCTTGATTTGTGTCTGAGGATGTATTTATCATAGAATAGGCTCTATGAGCTGATGACAAGAATGTTTATTCTGGCTGGTTGGGAAGATGGCAGCCAAGCCAGTCAGCCTATGTGAGTCCTGTGTGAGTGAGTGAGTGAGTGTATGGAAAACTTTGTGCATGTGCTGGTGAGTGAGTGGGCATGTGAGTGGCTGACTGAGTGAGGATCTAGGGAGCTGGTGGCTAGGGCTCTCCTGGTGCAGTGGTTGGTGCCACAGCTGCTGGGCTTGGACCCTAGTGACTTCTGGGATGCAGAAACCGAGCACCATTTTCTTTTTCTTTTGAAATATTATGCAACCATAAAGAAGGACAAATATATGGACTTCACAGCAACTTGGATGGATTTTTTTTAGATCAACAAACCCTACCTGGGAAGAAAATTCTGGGAAAGATTCTCTAAATAGGGGCTCGTGAGCAAGTGGCCAGGCCCCTGGTGCAACAGCTGGTGCTGCAGTTTCTCTGCTTGGTCCCTGGCTATCCCCAGGTCGCAGAAGCCAATTGGCATTATTTTTTTTAAATGGACTAAAGTTTTTCTGCCAAAAAGCAGCGAGGAGAAACCATTGCCCCAGGCTCTCTCTCACCATTGGAGCAGGAGAGACACTGCTACCTGCTGGCTTTGCCTCACCGCTTCAGCACTGACTGAGGGTGTCCAGAGGCATAGTCCCATGAAAGAGGATAAAAGAAGCACCATCTTGAAAGTGGGGCAGGGAAGTGCTCCGAATAGCTCACCACAGATCAATCTCTGTGACTGGTGGATCAACTACTCAGGGATTGATTATGACTCAGAGGGAAAATTCTGATAGCCTCACCCAAATCCACTGCCCCTCCTCTTTCCCTGCTTGGATACTGAGGAGATAATGAAAGAGGTGGCTCTGCAGGAGAGACTTGATTAGAGGCTCAGTTACAGAGCCTGCCACAGGAGGGCAGGTTTTTAAAAAATTTTTTCAAACTTAAAAATTAAAAAAAAATTTTTTTGACTGTTTGTTAGTTCATCTATTTAAAAAAAATATTTTTCCTTTGTGCATGAATGTGTACGCAAGGGTTTGATCTGCATCCCTCCCGATTTTTTTTCTTTTTTTCTGTTTCTTTCTTCTTTTATTTGTCATTTTCTGTTTATGTGTGTATGTGAATGATTGAGTGTTCATCTTTCAATTTTGTTGTTATTTTTGTTGGTTTGTTTTTGTTCTTTTGTTCTTCTGGATTTTTTAATTTTCATTTTTTTATAGTTTAGGTTGTGTTTCAATATATGTGTGAGGTTTGACCTGAATTCCTTATTTTTTCCCCCTCCAGTCTCTCTGTTTCTCTTCTCTATTCCCTTTGTGCTAGGTATGTGTGTGTGCTTAGTTTTCTTGGTTTTTTGTTGTAGTTGTTTGTTTATTTAACTTTGTTGTTTAGGAACATTTAAAAATCGTACGTTTGATGAAATGCAGGAGACTAAGAATGAAATAGCATGAGAATGAGAAAGTCCTGAAGACAGCAGTCTTGCGGGTGAGAGTCTACAATTTTGTGAACTTTACTTTCAGGAATTTTGTTTGTCTTTGGGTGTGTGTGTGTATGTCTCTGTGTGTGTGTTCAATTGTTTTTTGCATTGGTTTCTGCTTTGCATTCTCATATAGAGTCATAGTGGGGTGTGTGTCTCAGAGCACAAATACCACAATAAGAGAGCATTGCAATTTGTAAGTAGTTTCTGAATTCTAGCTCCCCATCCCCTGTTTTATTCAAATTTCAAAAATGACAAGAGACAGCAAAGCTTCCTATCCACCATCCTATTTCAAAACTGAACAAATACAGAGCCTGGGTCAGGGAAGAATAGAGGACTGAGCAAACATCAGAAGGGAATAGCTCTCCCACTGACACTGAATAACAGAACTAAAGAGAAAAACAAGAGATCTGTCACAAATGAGGAAAAATCAAAGGAAGACCTCAGGCAATTTCAAGTGTACCAGAGACAAAACTGCTCAAAAATCAGACTTTGGTGCCTAAACAATGGAAGTCACCAATGACTGGCTCCAGAATATGACAGGAATTAGGGAATGGATGGGAAGGGTGAATAAGACTCAAGAAAGACAGGATGCAACACTGAAATAACTTGTAACAGAGATTTTGGCAATAAAAATTTCATCCAGGGAATAAATAATAAGATGACAAGCATGGAGAGCAGAATTAATCTAGCTGAAGAAAGAATCTCAGAACTTGAAGCCCAGAACATGGAATCAACCCAATCTGTAAAAAACATACAAAAAAGACTCAGAAAGAAAGAACAAAGCCTATAAGAGATGTGTGATTATATCAAAAGGCTGAACCTATGCCTGATTGGTATCCCAGAAGAAGAAAGGGAAATGGAAAACAGTTTGGAGCAAGTATTCTAAGAGGTAATCCAAGAAAACTTGCCTCATCTCACCAGTGTTGTGACCAGCCAAGCACAAGAGATATAGAGAACCCCCACAAGACATCAATTGAGAAGACAAACCCCTAAACACATAGTAATTTGCATACATATAGTAGGCACAAAAGAAAAAATCTTAAAGACAACAATAGAGAAAAGTCAAACTACCTACCAGGGAAAACCAATTAGAATAGCAGCAGACTTATTGGCAGATACACTACAAGCAAGAAGGAACTGGAGCCCTATATTCAAAGTCCTCAAAGATAAACAATTTCAACCAAGAATTTCCTATCCAGTCAAGCTTATCCTCATCAGTGATGAAGAATTAAAATCCTTCCCAGACATCCAATCCCTAAGAGATTATGCAGCTTCTGGACCAGCTCTACAGGAGACACTTAAAAAGGTATTAAGCACAGAAGAAAGAAAAAAGAGAATGACCACACACTTCCCCAAAACAGCAGAGCACAGAATCAACAAAGAATACAGCACAACAAGAAACTTGAAAACATATACATACATCAACCCCAAAGCCAAAAAAAAAAAACAAGCAAACAAAGAAAAAACTTTATAAGAACCTCATGACAGAAAGAAAAAATCACATCTAAATAATCAGCCTGAAAGTGAATGTACTAAATTCACTACTGAAAAGACACAGAATGGTAAACTGGATAAGAAACCATGACCCAATTATTTGCTGCATCCAGGAGACTCATCTCAACACAAGGGATGCACACAGACTCAAAGTTAAAGGATGGAAAATGAGTTTCCAGGCAAATGAATCACATAAAAAAGCAGGAGTTGAGATCTTAATATTAGACAAAACAACGTTTAAGTTATCAAAAATTTAAAAAGATACAAAGGACACTACATAATGATAAAAGGTTCAATCCATCAACAAGAAATATCCACCCTAAACATATATGAACCCAACACAGTAGCACCAGCATTGATAAAGCAACTATTAAGTAAACTACAAAAAGATACTGACTCTAACACTATTATAGCTGGGGACTTGAATACCCCACTAACAACCTTAGATATATCATAGAGGTAAAAAATCGACAAGGAGATTCAGAAACTAAACTTAACACTTGACCAAATGGACTTAATAGATACATACAGATTATTCCATCCAACAACCACAGAATATACATTTTACTCATCACCACATGGAACATACTCCAAGATAGATCACATCCTTAGCCATAAATCAAGCATAAACAAATTTCATAAGGTTGAAATCTTGCCATGCACATTCTCAGACCACAGTGGAATAAAAATAAACATTAACACCAGCAACATGTCCCAAAGGCCGACAAGACATGGACACTAAACAACATGATGCTGAACAACTACTGGGTCAACACTGAAATCAAAGCAAAATTTAAAAGATCTCTGGAAACAAATGAAAATGAAGAAACATCTTACCCAAACCTCTGGGATGCCATGAAATCAGTTCTAGGAGGATAATTTATATCTCTATGAGCACACATCAAGAAAATGGAAAGATCACAAGTGGAGAACCTAACAAATCATCTAAGGAACTGGTAAGAGAAGACCACCAAAACCCCAACTTTAGTAGAAGAATCCAAATCACCAAAATAAGAGCCCAAATAACAGGCATAGAAGACAAAAATATCATAGAACGTCAATAAAACAAAAAGCTGATTCTTTGAAAAAATTAACAAGATTGATGGACCCCTAGCCAGAATGACCAAGAAAAAGAGAGAAAAGGCCCAAATAAATACAATCAGAAATACAAAAGGTCAAATAATAAATGACTGAAGAAATACAAAAGATTATCAGAGATAACTATGTACACCTATATGGAAACAAACTTGATAACCTAAATGAAGTGAAGGACTTTCTGACATCACATAACCTTCCCAGGTTGAAACAAACACATTGTGACACAAAATAGATGAATAACAACTCAGAAAATTAACTCTGTCATATGAAAACTACCTACAAAAAAAAAAAAAAAAAAAAAAGCCGTGGACCAGATGGCTTTCCAGCAGAATTCTACAAAACATACAAGGAGGAGGTGATACCAATCCTATTGAAAGTATTCCAGGCAATTGAGAAAGATGGAATTCTCCTCAAATCATTTTATGAAGGTATCATCACACTGATACCCAAACCAGGTAAAGATCCAACAAAAAAAGAGAACTACAGGCCAATATCCCTTATGAATATAGATGCAAAAATCCTTAATAAGATTCTAACAAATCAGATCCAAAAACACATCTCAAGAATCATCCACCATGACCAAGTAGGCTTTCTCCCCAGGATGCAAGACTGGTCCACATTCGCCAAACCATAAATGTAATTAAATACATCAGCAGATATAAAAACAATAGCCACATGATTATCTCATTAGGTGCAGAAAAAGCTTTTGATAAAATCCAGCATCCCTTCTTGATAAAAACCCTCAAACACCTAGGTATAGAAGGAACATACCTCAAAATAGTAAGTGTCATTTGCAATAAACCCACAGCTAATATATTTCTAAATGGACAGATACTGGAAACATTTTCTCTTGAAAACTGGAACAAGACAAGGCTGCCCACTCTCACCCCTCTTGTTCAGTATTGTTTTGGAAGTCCTAACTCAGGCAATTAGACAAGAGAAGGAAAGCAGGGGTATCCATATAAGAAAAGAGGAAGTCAAGTTATCCTTCTTTGCTGATGATATACCTTGAAAATTCTATACCTTGAAAATCCAAGAGAATCTGTCAAAAACCTGCTTGCACTGATAAAGGACTTTGGCAAAATCTCAGGGTACAAAATAAATGTGCAAAAGACAGTTGCATTCCTATACACCAACAACAAGCAGGCGGAGACCCCAAAAGCACAATCCCATTCACAATAGCCACAAAAAAAGAAATAAAATATCTTAGCATCTTCTTAACCAGAGAAGTGAAATATCTTTACAATGAGAAGTACAAAACACTGCTCAAAGAAATCCATGAAGACACAAACAAATGGAAAAATATTCCATGCTCATGGATAGGAAGAATCAACATTGTTAAAATGTCCCTCCTACCAAAGGCAATCTACAAATTCATCGTAATACCCACTAAGTTACCAACATCATTCTTCTCAGACTTGAAAATGACAATACAGAAATTCATATGGAAACATAAATGATCATGAATAGTCAAAACAATCATTAGCAAAGGAAACAAAGTCATCACACTTCCAGACTTAAAACTTTATTATAAGGCTACAGTAATCAAAATCGTGTGGTATTGGTACAAGAGCAGGCACATAGACCAATGGAACAGGATAGAGATTCCAGAAGCAAAGTCTCAATTTCTCAACCAACTCATCTTTGACAAAGCCTCCAACAACAACCACTGAGGAGAGGAGAAGCTATTCAGTAAGTGTTGCTTGGAAAATTGGCTGACAACACGCAGAAGATTGAAACAGGACCCCTACTTATCATCATACACTAAAATTAACTCTAAGTGGATCCAAGACCTAAACGTAAAAGCTCAAACTATAAGAATGTTAGAAAATGCAGGAGACATCCTTATGGAAATTGGAACTGGCAACCAATTCCTATTCAAAACCCTAAATGCCTCTGCCTTAAGTAATAAGATAGACAAGTGGGACATTATCAAACAATGAATTTGTGCAAAGCAAAAGAAGCCATCAAGAGAGTCAGGAGATAGCCTACAGAGTGGGAAAAAATATTTGCCAACTATATATCTGACAAAGGCCTAACATCTAAGATCACAAGGAACTCTAACGTGATGAAAGGAAGAAAAAGTCCCAATAAAAAGTGGGCAAAAGATGTGAATAGACACTTCTTAAAGGAAGATATACAGGTAGACAGACAACAGACACATGAAAAAGTGCCTAGTATTACTCACCATCAGAGAAATGCAAATCAAAACCACATTGAGATACCACCTAACTCCAGTAAGAATGGCCATCATTAATAAAACAAACAACAACAGATGCTGGAAAGGATATGGAGAAAAAGGAATGCTTCTACATTGCTGGTGGGAATGCAAACTAGCGCAACCTCTTTGGAAGATTTCTGACAGAACTAGAAATTGACCTTCCATATGACCCAGCAACTCCCTTATTGGAAATATACCTGGAGGAACTAAAATCATTCTACAGATAAGATACCTGCACACGTGTGTTTGTTGCAACTCTATTCACAATACCAAAAACATGGAACCAAACATGCTGCCCATTGAAGTTGCACTGGATAAAAAAATGTGGTACATGTACACAATGAAATACTATGCAACCACAAAGAAGGACAAACATAAGGACTTCGCAGCAATTTGGATGGATTTAGAGTCAGTCATACTCAGTGATCTATCACAGAAACAAAGAACAGAGTACCATGTATTCTCAGTCATAAGCGGACCTTGAACTATTATAATACTATAAGAAAGAGATGGACAGTAGTGGGAAACTGTCAGGGGAGGAAGTGTTGGATTGACAGTTGAGGGAAACTGCTGGGGGCATACCTCATTAACAAGGGTACCTGCATAATCAATGTTTGTATACATAACCCTGAATTGTACCCCACATCTCTATAGTAAAAGAATAATAAATAAATAAATAGATGTATATTTTGTGGTTGTTAGGTGGAATGTTCTGTAGATGTCTATTAGATCTAGCTGTTCCAGTATCAAGTTAAGGTTCTGGATTTCTTGGCTAGTTTTCTGCTTCACTGATCTTTCTAAAGCTGTTAGTGGAGTATTGAAATCCCTGGCTGTTATTGTATGGCTGTCTATATTTTCTTAGATTAATTTGCAATTGTTTTATAAATCTGGGTGTTCCTATGTTGGATGTGTATACATTCAAGATGGATATTTCTCACTGTGAATTGAGCCCTTTATTGTTATGAAGTGCCTTTCACTGTCCCTTTTAACTTTTATTGGTTTAAAATCAATTTTATATGATATAATAATAGCTACTCCTGCTCCTTTTTGTTTTCCATTTTCCTGGAAGCTCTTTCTTCAGTCCTTTACCTTGAGCCTGTGGGTATCTTTTGTAGTGAGATGGATTTTCTGAAGGCATTAGAAAGATGGATCATGCTTTTTAAATCCAATTTACCACTCTGTGCCTTTTGAGTGGTGCATTCAGTCTGTTCACATTTAAGATAATTATTGAGATGTGGAGGTTTGTTTCTGTCATATTGTTGTTAAGTAGCTGCTTTGCATTCTCATTGTGTGGCTGATTTGTGTAACATGTCAACTCTGTACTTATACTTTTGCAATGGGTGCAACTGGTCTTTCAATTCTATAATCAGAACTTTCTTAAGCCTCTCTTGAAAGGCTGGTCTGGAGGTGGCATATTAGGTGATTGCCTTTCTGGGAAGGATTTTTTTTTATTTTTGAGTTGGAGTCTCACTCTGTTGCCCATACTGGAGTGCAGTGGCTGCTCCCAGCCACTGCAGCCTCGACCTGCTGGGCTCCGGCGATCCTTCCACCTCAGCCTTCCAAGTAGCCGGAATTACAGGCATGCGCTATCACGCCCCACTGATTTTTTGATTTATTGTAGAGATGAGGTCTTGCTGCCCAGGCGGGTCTTGAACCCGCAGGCTCAGGCAATCCACTCACCTCAGCCTCCCAAAGGCGCGGGATTACAGGCTGAGCCACCGAGCCCGGCTTCTGGGAAGGATTTTAATACTCTGTTATTGAAGCTTAGCTTGGCAGGGTAGGCAATTCTTGGCTGGAGTTGTTTCTCTTTAAGAATGTTAAAGATAGTTCCCCTGGTTTGTAAGGTCTCTGATGAGTGGTCTGCTGCAATTCTGATGAATTTCCCTTGGTAGGTGGTCTGACCCTTCTCTCTAGCAGCCTTTAGAATTTTTTCTTTCATGCTTACCTTGGCAAATTTTATTATTATGTGCCTTGGGAATGGTCTTCTCGTGTAATACCTTACAGGATTTATCTGAGTTGTTTTGTGAATAATTTGTATTAATCTTTAAATATTTGGTAGAGTTCTCAAGTAAATACATACAGGCCTGGGATTTTCTTTGTTGCTAGTTTTTAGATGATTAATTTAATCTCTATACCTGTTATGAGTATACTCAGATTTTAAATTTCATCTTCAGTCGGTTTCTGAGTTTAGATTTTTCCATTTTATCTAAGCTGTCAAATGTGTTTGCATACAGTTGTTTGAAGTATTTCTTTATAAACCTTTTTGTTTTTGTAAGAGCATTGTTAATGTTTCCTTTTTCATCTCTGATTTTAGAAATTTTAGTTCTCTGTTTTGTTTTTGTCCATTCTAGCTAGGTTATCAATTCTATGATCTTTTCAAATAATTATTCTTGGTTTCATTTCTTTTCATTTTAAACTCTATATTTTATTAATTTTTACTCCAATCTTTGTTATTCCTTCTCTATTCTTCCTATGGGTTTAGCTTGCTTTTCTTTTCCAATGTATCAAGGTGGAAAGCTAGGTTACTACTGATTTGATTTCTTTCTTTTGTTAAAAACATAGGCATTTTCAGCTATAAATTTTCCTTCAAGCACTGCTTTATCTGTAGTCCTTAAGTTTGGTATATTGTGTCTTAATTTTCATTTTTTTAAAGGTATTTTCTTATTTGTGTGTGTGTATGTGTGTGTGTGTTTGTGTGTGTGTGATTCTTCTTTAACTCATTGTTTACTTAGGACTGTGTTGTTTAATTTCTATATATTTGTGGTTTACCAAATTTCTTTTAGTTATTGATTTCCAATAAAATGGGAGTCATGCCATTTTGGGTCAAAAACTGAAGACTCAGCATGGTATCGGCAGATACAGTGCGCTCTTAAGTCACCCATTATGAAATGGGTAAATGCACTGAAAGACTCTTCAAAAAAAAAAAAGTTCACTGAAGCCAAACACAGCCTCTCAGAACAATGTCAGCTTGTACACTGATGCCAATGGGCTTCTATAACACTTACCAAGAGGTGGAAGCCTGTACTATAAAGGGCTTGCCCTGCAAAAAAATTCTGTTTTTTTTCAGGGGATCCTTTCTTGTATTGTTAGATTGTCTATTTTCCCTTCAGTTATCCCATTTTGAAAGTTTTATTTTTAATTGGCAAATAACAATTTCATGTATATGGGGTAAAATGTGATTTGTTTTGTTTTTTTAGTTTAGAAATATACTTTACCAATATGTCATGAGCACATCAGATAGAAGTATATTCTTGGCTATTTTTACCTTTACTACCATAAAACATATACAAATCTATCATACGAAGGTAAATGAGATGTTTTGATACAGGCATATATTGTGGAATGATTAAGTCAAGCTAATTAACATATCCATCACTTCAAATAGCTATCATTTATTTGTAATGAGAGCATGAAAAATTCTATTTTTGCTATTTTGAAATATACAAAACATCGTGATTAACTATCATCACCATGCTGTACAATAGAACATGTTCTATTTCACTGTGATTTTATATCCATTGGCCAACATCTCCCCTTTTCTCTTCATCTGCCCCTGCTCAACCTCTGATAACCACCATTCTACTCTCTACTTCTGTGAATTTGACTTTTGTTAGATTTCACATATAAGTGGCATCATCCAGTATTTATCTCTCTGTGCCTGGTTTATTTCATGTAACATGATAGTCTCTAGATTTAGCCATGTTGTCATAAATTACATAATTTCCTGTTTTTTAAGACTAAATAATATTCTTCTGTGTATATGTACCACATTTTAAAAATAGAGTCACTCATTGATGGACACTTAGCTTTTTGTCCATATCTTACCTATTGTGAGTAATGGTGCAATGACCTTGGGAATGAAAATATCTCTTCAGCATACTAATTTCAATTCTTTTGAGTATCTACCCAGTAGTGGGATTGCTAAGTAATATGGTCATTCTATTTTTAGTCTTTTGAAGAACCTCCATACTGTTTTCCAAAATGACTGTATTAATTTACAATACCACCAACAGTGTACGAGGGTTCCCTTTTCTCCACATTCTCACCAACACTAGTTATCTTCCATTTTTAAAATTATAGCCAATCTAACAGGTGTGAGATGATAGCTTATTGTGGTTCTAATTTGCATTTCTCTGATGATTAGAGATGTTGAGCATTTTTCATATATCTGTTGGCTATTTGTATGTCTTATTTTGAGAAATACCTATTCAAGTTTTTTGAGAAATAGGATTATTTGGATTCTTGTTTCTGAGTAGTTTGATTACCTTGTATATTTTGAATATTTGCCCCTTATCTGATGTGATTTGTAAATATTTTCTCGTAATCTATGGGTTGCCTCTTAGTCTATTAATTTTTTTTTACTGTTATTGTCCTAGTTTTGGATTCATGTAATTTAAGGCTTATATTGCTTGCCTCATAAGCATTTAGGATTGTCATGTATTCCTGACAGATTGGTCTTTTTATTGTTTTTTTTATTGTTATGTAATATTCCTCTCTGTCCCTGGCAAACTTTTGTTATGGTCTACTTTATCAGATATTTAAAAAGGCACTGCTTCTTATTTTTTATTAATGTTTTCATGGTATTAATTTTTAATTCTTTTACTTTTAACCTACCTATGTCTTGAAGTGAGTTTTTTTTTTTTTTTTTTGTTAATAGCATATACTTGGGTCATTTTTAAAAAAATTAACTCTGCCAAACTTTGCCTTTCAATTAGTGAATGTGCATCATTTAAATGTAAGGCAATTCAAGCTTAAGTTTGTTCTTAATTATTTTCTGTTTGAACTAAAAGTAGATCTACCATTTGATCCAGCAATCACGCTACTAAGTATTTACACAAAAGGACAAAGATTGTTATGTAACAGAGACATTTGCACCCACATGTTCATTACAGCACAATTCACAATTGCAAAGATGCGGAATCAACCTAAATGCTCATCAACTGATCAGTGGATAATGAAAATGTGGTGTATTTACACTATGGAATACTATTCAGCTATCAAAAAGAATAATGTCATTTGCAGCAACTTGTATGAAATTGGAGAATGTCATCCCAAGTGAACTAATTCAGGAACAGAAAATCACACACTGCATGTTCTCACTTACATGTGGGAGCTAAACTGAGAATATGCAAAGACATAGAGAATGCTATAATGGACACTGGAGACTCAGAAGGGGGAAGGGGAAGAGATGAAGGGACAAAAAAATCACCTGTTGGGTACAATGTGCGCAGGTGAAGGTAGTGGGTACACTTAAAGCCCAGATTAAAACTATTTGTACTCCCCAAAGGTATTGAAATAAAAATATTTAAAGATTTTTGTTTGCTTCCTGTTTCTCATTTTTCTGTTTCTCTTTTTTTGTTTTTCTGTGGCCTACTTTGACATTTTCTAGTATTCCATCTTGATTTATTTATAGTGTTTTTGTTATATTGCTTTGTACATTTTTTTGGTGGATGCACCGTATATTAGTATATGTGTATATATACCACTATCTATGAACAGAACACTATATATAGAGCATACTATATATGCAAAAGTATATATATAATTTTCTCTATATAAACACACACAAACACAACTTATCACTATCTACTATCAACATTTTACCACCTTAAATAAAACAAATACCTTTCTTCCTTTTAGCTCTCTTTATCCACTCCCACTTTAAAAATAAAATTATCTTGAATATCAGATAGTGTTTCTTGTTTCAATCACTGCATATAGTTTAGAAAGCTCATCAGAAGGAGGGTTTTCTGTATTTACTCATATATCTCCTCATTTAGTTGTTCTTTCTCCTTTTTCATGCTCCAAAATTCTTCTTTTATAATTTCCTTTTTGTTAAATAAGTTTATTTACCCTTTCTTTAAGGATAAGTTTGCTAGTGACAAATTCTTTTAGTTTTCCTTTGTCTGAGAATATATCTTTATTTCCCCTTTATTCCTGAAGGATAGTTTTGCCAGATGTAGATTTTGTGATTTACAATTCTTTTCTTTTAACTTTTGAAAAAAGTTGCACCATTTCCTTTTGCCCTTCATGGTTTCATAGATCTGCTGTTATTTGAATTGCTGTTCCTCTATAGGTAATATGCCATTTCTTTCTGGTTGCTTTTTCTTTGTCATTAGTTCAGAAGTTTAGTTCTGTTATGTCTTAGCCTTGAGTTTTTTTTGGTTGATGCTGTTGCTGATCTTACTTGATGTTTACTCAGTTTCTTTAATCTGTGGGTTTGCCCTTTGATAAATTTGGTTAATTTCCAATCATTATTTCTTCAAATACTCTTTCCACTTCACTTTTTAAAATCCTTTTCTTCTGGGTCTCTGATGATATGAAAGTTGAATATATTGTTATTGTACCACAGGTCTTTTGAATCTTTGTTAAATGTTTTTCAATCTATTTTCCCTCTTTTTGTTAAGATTTGGTAAATTCTATTGATCTGTCCTCAACCTCACTGATTATATCCTCTGTCATTTCCATTCTACTATTGAGTCCATCCAGTGGGTTGTTATTTCTTTTATGATAATTTTCAGCTCTTAATTTCCATTTAGTTCTTTTTACAACTTATTTCTTTGCTGAGATTTTAAATTATTTTTTATTTGTTCCACTATAATTTGTAATTGTTTATTTATTCATTTGTGTGATTATTGTTTTAAAACTCTTGTCAGATAATTTGAACATCAGACTCATCTCAGTGCTGGTATCCATTACGTGCCATTTTTTTTCCTGGTTCCTAATGTAGAGTGATTTTCAATTGTATCCTGGAAATTTTGACTATTTCATTAGGAGACTTTTAGTCTCTTTCAACTTTTTAATTTTAGCAGG
The DNA here is from genome assembly GCF_000164805.1 of Carlito syrichta. Taxonomy (NCBI): domain Eukaryota; kingdom Metazoa; phylum Chordata; class Mammalia; order Primates; family Tarsiidae; genus Carlito; species Carlito syrichta. The sequence continues at coordinate 60,412 of NW_007252345.1, read as the reverse complement.
CAGTCACCTTGTTTATATTCAGCATGTGAGTCATGATCTACTTTTTGGGCTGTGGTTTCAACGACAGTATAATTTCAGAGCCTTTGTGGTACCATTTTTGTCCACTTGGTTTATCTCATCCCACTGGGGCTCCCAGTGACTCCTGCTCCTGTTGTTTGAGGGATCTGAAGAAGCTTGCTCAGGCCAGGCTGCCTGGAGTCTGTACGTAGGGAAAAGAAGTCTCTCTGCTTCAGGGGTGAATGGCATTTCCTGGTGCTTGTTATAGAAAGTTCCTCTTTTCTGTGGAGGCTGGATCGTGCCTCTCTAGTTGAGTGCTTGTTGTGATGGGGTTTCTCTGAGTTGCTCTGACTGGGGGCAGTGAGAGTCTTAGGCCTGTAGAGACAAATAAGCTTCCAAGTCTGGGTGCATCTTGTGGCAGTCCCCACCCATCTATGAAGGATGGAGAACACTTTTCAGGTTACCCACTTATTAGAGCTTGATCTCACTAGCCAATCCCATCCTCCTGGTCTGCCCCACACCAACACACATGATATTTTGGGGGAGCAGACAGGAGTCTCAAGTTCAGTGGGGAACAAGAATACTTGCTCAGCTAGCACCTATTGCATTGTGATTCCGTTTGCCAATGCCTAGCATTTGTATGGTATCTCTGAGTAGGGGAGGTGAGCCTTAAACAGGGTGAGGATGGAAAGTGCTTATTATCACTTCTTGTCAATTATTGTCAGTATGACTTCTAATTGATTCCCCCTGCTCATTTTGCTAAGCATACGTAATGTTGTTAGTGGAATTCTTCTTCCATCTGTGAGAACATAAGCTTACAAGAGCTTCCCTTTCTCTTAATAGGTTTGAGGTTGGGAAACTTCAACTCTGGGTGTCCTTCTTGACTTTCTTATATTGGGTGGTGGTTTATAAAATGCCCTGACACAGTAGCATTCCTCTAGTCCTGCAGTCATTCTTCCACTTTTCGGAGTATTTCGTTGATTGTCCTTTGAGTTAATTTCAAGATTTATACTTTTACTTAGGGAGAAATAGAGATAGGTCTACACCATCTTGTTCAGACAAGAAGTCTCATCCTTCTGTCTAATCTCTATTTTAGTGTTCCCAGTAATCTTAAAAATCTCTTCTGACTTTACCACTGCTTTTGTTTTAACAGATATTAGAGCATTAATAATATTTGAAAAACACCTTAAAATCAAGTACAAGGTGAGCAAATATGCATCAATCTATCAAAAACTGTGAGAACAGACACTAAAATGTTGGCATGGAAGCACTGAAGATATAGAATTTATTCTTTTGCTGTAGAATGAGTCTTTGTTCCTATTTAAGCTTGTAAGTAAAGAAGATTTACATATTTGTAATCATGGTGATCTTTTATTGAGTCCTTACTGTACCCAGGCAATGCTGAAGACTTTAATATAGTATCTCACTGACTCTTTACAGTAACCATATATGGTAGTATAGTGGGTTGAATGGTGTCCATTCAAAATGACAGTCCAAGTCTAAATCCCCAGTACCAGTGAACATAACCTTATATGGATAAAAGGTCTTTTTTTATAATCAATATTTTTTATTATGATATTGTGTAGGGTACAGTTAAGGGTTAGGTATACCAATATGCTTCGTTCAGGCATCCTTGTCAGTAAGAGGTGTCTCCCCACCCCCAGACAGATATTTACTACTGTTAATCTCATCTCCCTTTCCCTCCCTCCCATAGTTTCCCACCACTGTCAGTCATTTTTTTATAGTATTACGTTGGCTTTTCAAGGTCCACTATGTGAGTGAGAACATGTGATACTCAGATCTTTGTTTCTGTGAGAGGTCACTAAGTATTATAGACTCTAGTTCCATCCAGGTTGCTGCGAAATTCATGATTTTGTTCTTTTTTATGGCGGTGTAGTATTCCATTGTGTATATGTACCACATTAAAAAAATCCAGTCCTCTTTTGATGGACAGCATGGTTGCTTCCAGGTTCTTGCTATTGTGAACAATGCTGCGAAAAACATACATGTGCAGGTATCTTTTTTATAGAGTGATTTGAATTCTTCAGGGTATATTCCCAGTAGGGGGATTGCGGGGTGATATGGGAGGTCAATATTTAGAGATTTTAGGAATTGCCATACTGTTTTCCACAGAGGTTGCACTAGTTTGCACTCCCACCGTGTAGGAGTGTTCCCTTTTTGCCACACCCTCTCCAGCAACTGTTATTTTTTGAGTTATTGATAATTGCCAATCTGACTGCAGTTAGGTGGTATCTCAGTGTGGTTTTGATTTGCATCTCCCTGATGATTAGTGAGGTAGAACATTTCTCCATGTGTCTGTTGGCTGCTCGGATGTCTTCCTTTGAGAAGTGTCTGTTCATATCTTTTGCCCATTTTATAAGGGGTTGTTTGTTTTTTTCTTTTCAGCACGTTTGAGTTCCTTGTAGATCAAAGATGTTAAACCTTTGTCAGAACTGGAGTTGGCAAATACTTTTTCCCAGTCTGTAGGCTGTCTCCTTGCTCTCTTAATGGTTTCTTTGGCTTTGCAGAAGCTTGTGAATTTAATGAGGTCCTACTTGTCTATCTTCCCTCTCATGGCCAGTGGGTTTCAGGTTTTGTTCAGGAATTGGATGCCAGTTCCGCTTTCCATGAGGGCATGTCCTTCATTTTCTAAGGTTCTTATGGTTTGAGGTTTTACATTTAGGTTTCTGATCCATTTAGAGTTAATTTTTTTGTATGGGGATAGAGACGGGTCCTGTTTCAATCTTCCGCAAGTGGTCAGCCAGTTTTCCCAGCACCATTTACTAAATAGGTTCTTTTCTCCCTAGTGGTAGGTGGTGGAGGCTTTGTTGAAGATGAGTTGGTTGAGAAATTGAGATTTTGCTTTTGGAATCTCAATTCTATTCCATTGGTCTATATGCCTGTTCCTATACCAATACCAAGCTGTTTTGATGATTGTAGCTTTATAGTAAAGTTTGAAGTCTGGTAATATGATACCACCTGCTTTGTTTTTTTTTGCTGGGGATTGTTCTGGCTATTCTTGGTTGTTTGTGTTTCCATATGAGTTCCTGTGTTGTTTTTTCTAGATCTGAGAAGAATGTTGCTGGTAATTTGATGGGTATTGCATTAAATCTGTAGATTGCCTTAGGTAAAATGGACATCTTCACAATGTTGATTCTTCCAATTCATGAGCATGGGATATTTTTCCACTTGTTTGTGTCATCTTTGATTTCTTTGAGCAGTGTTTTGTAATTTTCATTGTAAAGGTCTTTCGTGTCTCTGGTTAGGAAGATGCCAAGGTATTTCATTTTTTTTGGTGGCTATTATGAATGGTATTGTGGTTTTTATTTGGGTTTCTGTTTGTTTATTATTGGTGTAAAGAAATGCAATTGTCTTCTGCACATTTATTTTATATCCCGAGACTTTGCGAAAGTCCTTTATCAGTGTAAGAAGGTTTTTGACAGATTCTCTTGGGTTTTCAAGGTACACAATCATGACATCTGCAAAGAGAGATAACTTGACTTCCTCTTTTCCTATTTGGATACTCCTGATTGCCTTTTCTTCTCTGATTGATCTAGCCAGGATTTCCAATACTATATTGAACAGGAGGGGTGAGAGTGGACACCCTTGTCTTGTTCCAGTTTTCAGGGGAAATGGTTCCAGTTTTTGTCCATTTAGGAGTATGCAGGGTGTGGGTTTCTAGTAGATGGCTTTTAGTACTTTGAGGTATGTTCCCTGTATGCCTAGATGTTTGAGGGTTTTTATCAAGAAGGGGTGCTGAATTTTATCAAAAACTTTTTCTGCATCTAATGATATAATCATGTGGTCTTTGTTTTGACTTCTGTTGATGTATTTACTTACATTTATGGTCTTACGAATGTTGAACCAGCCTTGCACCCCAGGAATGAAGCCTACTTGCTCATGATGGATGATTTTTGAGTTGTGTTGTTGAATCTGGTTCGCTAGGATCTTGTTGCGAATTTTAGCATCTATGTTCATCAAAGATATTGGCCTATAGTTCTCTTTCTTTGTTGGGTCTTTACCTGGCTTGGGTATCAATGTGATGTTAGCTTTGTAAAATGATTTGGGGAGAGTTCCATCTTTCTCAATAGCCTGGAATACCTCCAGTAGGATTGGTATCAGCTCCTCCTTAAATGTCTTGTAGAATTCTGCTAGAAAGCCATTTGGACCAGGGTTTTTTTTTGTAGGTAGTTTTCTTATTATGTAGTTGATTTCCTTGACTGTTATTGGTCAATTTAGGGTCTCAATTGCTTCTGGTTCCAACCTAGGTAGGTTGTGTGATGTCAGAAAGTTCTCCATTTCCTTAAGGTTTTCAATTTTGTTTCCATACAAGTGTACGTAGTAGTCTCTAATGATCTTTTGTATTTCTTCAGAGTCAGATGTGACTTCATCTTTTGTGTTTCTGATTGTGCTTATTTGGTTTTTTTCTCGTTTTTTCTTGGTCAGTCTAGCTAGGGGACCATCGATCTTGTTTATCCTTTCGAAGAACCAGCTTTTTGTTTCATTTTTTTTGGTATTATCTTTTTGTCTTCTATGTCCTGGATTTGGGCTTTTATTTTGGTGATCTGAATTCTTCTCCTGAAATTAGGGTTTTTGTGGTCTTGCTTTTCCAGCTTCCTTAGGTGGCTTGTTAGGCTGCTAATTTGTGATCTTTCCATTTTCTTCATGTGTGTTTGTAGGGATATAAATTCCCCTCTTCCTACAGCTTTCATGGCACCCCAGAGATTTTGGTAAGATGTTTCTTCATTTTCATTTGTTTCCAGGTATCTTTTAATCTGTGTTTTGATTTCATCATTGACCCAGGAGTTTTTTAGCATCATGCTGTTTAGTGTCCATGTCTTTGTGGGTTTTGGAGGGACCTTGTTGGTGTTAATGTTTATTTTTATTCCACTGTGTCTGAGAAGGTGCATGGTAAATTTCAGTCCTTTTAAATTTGTTTATACTTGATTTATGGCCAAGTATGTGGTTGATCTTAGAGTACGTTCCATGCAGTGGTGAGTAGGATGTGTATTCTGTGGTCTTTGGATGGAGGGTTCTGTAGGTATCAATTAAGTCCATTTGATTAAGAGTCACATTGAGGTTTCGGATCTTGTTGCTGATTTTTTGTCCTGATGATCTATCTAGGGTTGTGAGTGGGGTATTAAAGTCCCCAGCTAGGATGGTATTGGAGTCGATATCTCTTTTTAGTTTACCTAGGAGCTGCTTTATGAAAGTTGGTGCTCTTATGTTGGGTGCATATATGTTTAGGATGGATATTTCTTGTTGATGGATTGAACCTTTTATCATTATGTAGTGGCCTTCTGTATCTTCTCAAATTTTTGGATAGCTTAAAGGGTATTTTATCTGAGATTAAGATCATGACTCCTCCTTTCTTTTGTGTTCCATTCGCCTGAAAATTTGTTTCCCATCCTCTTACTTTGAGTCTGTGAGTGTCCTTTCTAGTGAAGCGAGTCTCTTGAAGGCAATAGATTGTTGCCTGGTGATAGTTTATCCATTTTGCCATTCTATGTGTTTTCAGTGGTGCATTTAGTCCGTTCACATTCAAACTAATTATTGAAATGTGAGAGTTGATCCCTATCATAATGTTCTTACAGAGTTGTTGTTATTCTTCCTGTTTGTGTGTTGTCTTTCTTTTGGTTTTAGAGTTGGATCATGTGTATTTTTAATCTTTTAACTGTACTCTTGTGAAGAACGTTGTTGTTCTTTTTCCCTTTTCTTCGGTGTTCAATTCTTTCTTAAGTCTTTCTCCTAGAAGTGGCCTTGTGGCAGCGTAGGTTCTTAGGGATTGGATATCTGGGAAAGATTTCAGTTCTCCTTCACTGATGAAGCTTAGCTTGGCTGGGTAGGTTATTCTTGGTTGAAATTGTTTCTCTTCTAGAACTTTGAAGATAGGGCTCCCAGCTCACCTAGCCTGGAGGGTTTCTGTAGATAAATCTGCTGGTATTCTAATTGGTCTTCCCTGGTAGCTAGTCTGACTTTTTCTCTTGCTGCCTTTAGGATTTTTTCTTTTATACCTACTTGTTTAGGCAAATTATTATGTGCCAGGGAGTTGGTCTTCTCATTTATTGTCTTGCAGGGGTTCTCTGAATGTCTTGTGTTTGAATTTTTTCATCACTGATGAGATGAGGGAAGTTTTCTTGAGTGATTTCATGAAATGTTTGTTCCTGTGTGGCCTCTGTTTCTCTCTCTGCCTCAGGTAGGCCAATTACTCTTAGGTTCAGTCTCTTGAAGTGATCATTCATCTCTTGAAAGTTTTGTTCTGTCTTTTTGTGCTTCTTTACTATGTTTTTGACAGTTTGGGTTAGTTCTGTGTTTTGGTCTTTGAGCTCTGAGATTCTTTCTTCTGCTTGGCTAATTCTAGTTTCCATGCTTATCAGTTTGTTATTTATTTCCATCACAGTATTCTTTACTGCTGTTATTTCTGACATCAGCTCCTCCCTATTTTCCTGTTGTCTTTCCTCAAGTTTTAAAATTATCTCTATTAATATCTTGATGTCTGGGTTTGTTGCATGTAGCCAGTCATTCTGGGGGCTCTTCATTGTTTGTGTTCCAGAGTCTGCTTTCCCAGTGTCTGACCTCCCAGGGGTCTGTGTTAGACCTCTATTTTTCTTTTGGTTTTTCTTCATTTATGCGGTTTTTTCCCTCCCACTTTTTCCTTCCCTCCACATCACCATCTTCTTTAATTCTGTTATTCAGGGGTAGAGGGGTTGCTTTTACTCCTGTTTGTTCAATCTCCTATTCCTCTTTATGTATGCCCTCTTACTTTGTTCAACTCTGTGGTTGCCCTGTAGGTTGGGGGTGGTTCTTTTTGCAGTTTTGAGATTTACTTAAGGGGGGAGCTGTGATTCAAAAGCTATCTGCAGGTCCTGGTATCTGCCGACAGGTGTCTGGATAATCTGAAACCCACTTCCCACTGCCTTGGAATTTGCCCATGAAGTGTGGCTATAGGTTTACTCCCTGAAATAATATGAGGTTAGCAGAGGGAAGAGAATGGAGCAGACAGTGGGTTGAAGAGAAGGGTGGAGAGATAGAGGAGTAAGGGGGGGAACAGATGAATGTACCAACAGATGGAGAGAGAGATGTAAACTGAAACAGATAAAAACAATAGACCATGGCTACAGACTAACCAGCTCCCATAGAAAAAAAACTAAAACATACAATGATGCTAACATAAAAGCTAACCAACCACCTTATTGGTGTGCTGTTCCTCTATACAAAGATATGGTTTACAGAGAGGAGAAAAGAGAAGAAAAGGAAGAGAAAAAAATAGAAACAAACAGTAGGAATAGAATCAAGTCATTAAACTAACAGAACCAATTGAGCACACTCTGAGACTTTTTGTTTAAGTCCAATGTCCTTTCAGCTCTGATTTCTAGCTGTCTTCTCAAGCTGGTAAATTTGTTCACAGTTAGGGTCAGGTGCCCCTGCCCTGCTGTGAAGGACAGTTCAGATCACCACTAGTTCACCACTCAGATCTGACCTGTGTTTTTCAAGCTTGTTGTCCCGTTTCGGTGTTGTTACCTTGAATTGCCAGCAGGTGGTGCTATCTCACAGCCCCAGAGAGAATGGAGCCGGACAGGAGTGGGGCAGAGGTTGGAGATGGGAGCCTGCCTCAGGGCACATGGGAGGAGACCCACGGCTGGCAGGACGTCATGGTGGCAGCAGAGGTGGCAGCGATCCCGCAGATCTTGCCTGCAGGGGCTTCAAGGATTGAAGTCGTGCATCACCTCAGGCACGTGTGGTGTGATTCACTATGGGTGCCATGGAGGCCGTGGTGTTGCTGTCGGCTGCTGTGTCTGTGGCTGCAGTGGCTGTCCAGACCGCCGTGATGCCCCAGTGGTGGCGATGGCTGAGCTCTGTTTGAAGTGCAGGATGCTGACGTTGGGATCCACAGCCTTCGGGGAGAGAAAGCCAGAGACCCTTGGCATTCTCCTTTGTGGAGGGTCTCATCGACCTGGCTGCCCCGTTGCCATCTTGCCGGAAGTCTGATAAAAGGTCTTTATAGACGTAATTAAGTAAAGGATTTCAAGATGATATTATAAATTAGGGTGGGCTCTAAATCTAATGACTGGTGTCCTTATAAGAGGAAGGAGGGAGATTTGAGACACAGAGAAAAAAGGCCACCTGAAGATGGAGGAAGAGATTGGAAGTTACTCAGGCATAAGGCAAGAAAAGTCAAGGAGCTAAAACAAAGACATAGAATGGATTATCCCTCAGAACTTCCAGAAGGAACCCATGCTGCTAACACCTTGATTTCAGACTTCTAACCTCCAGAAATGTGAGAGGATAAATTTCTATAGTTTTAAGCTATTAAGTTTGTAGTAATTTGTTATAGCAGCACCGAGAAACTAATGCAAATAGTATTATGTATTTCCATTTTACAGATGAAGAGACTGGGTTAGGAATGTTAAATGACATGCATATGTTCACACAGCTAGAAAGAAGCAGAATTGGGAATTAAGCTCAAGACTATCTACTGCAAAACTTTTATTTTTCCAATCTTAATTTTCTAAAATTTTATTGAAACAAGTAAAAATAGTACCATGGTCTTCACACGTTTTACTCCTCCAACCATTTTCTAGGGGTCTTTCCCTACCCCAAGATACCCATTCCTCTTATAGACTCTGAGAGTTCTTCCATCTCAAAGCAAATTTAAACTGGTTCTGGAGAACAGGACAATGTTTGACAAAGGCAAATCTCCTGATAGGGAATCTTCAGGCCATGAGCAGCAGATCAGAAGTAGCAATAGTTTTAGGCAGAGTAGGGCCTCTCTGTTTATGTTATCCATGGTGATGTCTTGTTTCCATCACACTTACAGCCAGCTCAGCTATTGTTTGGAGGATAAGGCTACAGCAAAATACATCTGCCTCATGAAACTCAGTCTGTGGACACTGGAAGTGAGTAAGAGCTATTATCCAATTCACCCTCTACTAAGAAACCTTGTTTCAGGTGCTGAGAGAAAAGCAGCAGTTGTTACTTCCCTGTGGATCATCTAAAAATATTTTTTTGTTAATAAGATATCATTAAAAATTATGCACAGTTGGCTGGATATTAAAATTATAGATGAAAATATTTTTTTTAAAAATGTGTGCACATAAAAATAAACTCATGTGAGAATAGAGTGCCTAAGCAACAGGCAGCACACTCTGGGGCTGGACATCCTAATGCCATGTGTGCCACAAAATTCAATGTCACTGAGTAAGTACTTTCAATATCAAATAGTTATTAAGCACCTACTGTGTACTAAGCATTGTTTTGAATGATTCTTTGCTTGGTGTCAGCTACATTGGATACATTCTTAACTCACCATTCTCTGGATATAACTAAGCTGAAGAGAATGTAAATTTTTTTGGCTTCTTCTGGAAGGAATTAGAAAAATTAAAAGAGATGATTCTACACTAGGACTGAGTGAACCTAAGAGTGAATTCTATTTTAACCTTTACCTTTCCAAATGGAACAATTTATTCAGCTAGCAACTTTGAACAAATGCCTCAGTGATTCGAAGTCAGAGAAAGAATTAATAGCCAGTTATTTTCTGAAAGAATAACCAAAAAAAAGTTTCTAGAATACTAGATTTAAATCTTGCTGGAAAAAATTCTAATATATATCAGTTAAATTTTTTGACTCAACATGAGGAAAACATCAATGTAATCATATTTTGGAAAATATGAGTTTGTGCCTCAGTGCAATTTTCTTTGAGAACTTTAAGTAAACAATATTTCCTTAATGGTGAAACATTTCATGTGACAAAAGCTCTCCTGCGTAAAGACCAATGTGAGAGTAGAGACAAGTGCCATAATTGTACAACCTCTACAGTTTGTCTTGTGATCTAGTCTGTGATGGAGAAGGTCACTGATTTTAGGTCAGACCCAGTAGAGAGCCATTCTTTGAACTTCAGCCTGCATAGGCTGTCTGGAAAATGTGGCATGCTTGGAATTGGGCTAGAAATTGGCTCTGAAAAATAATGTATAAACAATACAGCTGATGTCAGAGGTGGGAATATTCTTGATGAGAATTATTTTAAGAGTCTCTTGCATGATCTGATGTTGATGGTGAAGGTTGCCTTGAATTTTATGGGGTCACCTGCCATTTGATATATGCAAGCAACACGAGCCTCCCAGGTCTGAAGGAATAGCACAAATAGAAGGGAAAAAATATATTGAAGATTACAACAATGTTTATTAACCTAAATGACTACTAGATGTTTATGTAAAATAACTAGTATGAATCTAGAAAGCTCCTTTAGTGAATTTTAGGTCCTGTCAAATAGGAATGATTTTACCCTCAGGGTGAGTTAGTGGGTAGGGACTACAGTATATACCAGCATCTAAAGCTCAGGAAAAGGTAGTTTTCTTCCTGAATATTGATTTTACTTAAATTTGAGAAAAGCTATTATTTTTACTAGAGAGTAGCACCCTATTAGAACTTAGATATTTTTCTTCTCCAATGGAAGAAGCAAACTGCTGCTTACCACACCCACAGAGCTAGATCCCCATGGAAGAGATTTTGAAGGGGCTTCTTTTCATTAAGTTAGTAGAAGGCAAGCTCAGGAGAAAACTATCATGAGCTCTCTTCTACTTGAGATTGCCTAGTCCAGGTAGAGTCCTGAGAGGTAGTAAAAAACTCTGCATGAGAAGCTAGGAAATCCTCTATCTCTTTCTTTTCTATTCTTGGTCAGAGTCTGCAGTCTTTATCCACAAGCAGACATCTATTCACTGGTCAAGTCTGAAAATATAGGAGGTTGTCCTTCATGTTCCTAAAGCATTGATATACAAAGGATGAATACTCTAGCATTAAACATCTGCCAAAAGGCTAGGTATCTATGGTTTTCAATTAACTATCACCCTTTACTGACTGTTGTCCTATATCTTCCGGAGGATTTCAGTTTTATACTCTGCCTGCTTCCCACATTGGTGCATTAACTTCTCTTCCTTCCCTGCTGAAGTTGTGCACCCTTGAGAAGAGGCTCAGTCCTCAGTGACAAATCTTTTCAGGAACAGGGCAGATGACTTCTCCAATGGTGTTTTTGTGCTGAGCATGAAACTGCAGGAAGATTTGCACTGGAGAGTTGAGATCCACCTGTATTCTGCTGTATAGGTGGGTCAGGACCCTATGGAATATGATCAGGAGGTCTCAGGAGGGGAGAAGAACAGACTTCCACACTGTTTGGTTCTGCACTTTAGAGCTAGAGACAATCAGGAAGGTGATAGCCAGATAGATGATCAATGTGACTTCATGAGAAATAGTCATTCTTAATCACCTTTACTGTGTTAACCAGAAAACTGGCCTCCCTGTGAGAAACAATGGAAATATTCATTTTTAAAAAAAAGTTTTAACTTGAAAAGTAGAATCATTGGAAGCCAGCTTTTATGCCAATTTCAATAGCTCTCATTTCTATCCAGCTAGCTAGTGAGCTATTAACTAGCTATCTAGATCAGGGTTTTTCAACCTTGCACTATTGACATTTGAGCCAGATGATTCTTTGTCATAGGGTATTTTCTGTGCATTTTAGGATGTTTACCAGCATCATTTTTGGCTTATATGTACTAGATAGCATTGTGTCCCCTCTACTGTTGTGACAATCAAAAATATTCTCAGACATTGTGAAATGTCCCCTTGAAGGGGGGCAATATCAGCCTTATTTAAGAATCACTAATCTATATCTATCTATATAATAGAATCAGTTTTCTATTGTTGCATAATTAACCACACCAAAACTTAGTGACTTAAAACAACCATTGCTCTACATGTTACCAGTTAAAGTCATTCATGTTACATTACAGTGAGAGCTTCGTTGAAGCACCGCTTTTCTCCACTGGCCTTGCTCTCTATGTGGTGCATCATCCTCCAGGGCATCTCTACATGATCTTTTTCTTTTTAGCAAGATACCCAGGACCTCTTTATAACATGGCAGCTGAGTTCCAGGAGAAAGAAAATGGAAGTTGTCAAGCCTCTTAGGATTTGAAAGTAATATTGACAAAGTATTACTCTTGCCACATGTTATGTCAAGGCAAATAACAGGACCAACCTAGATTCAAGGGAAGGGGAAATAGACTCAATCTCTCGATGGGAGGAACATGATGTATGTACAGGGAAAGGTGGACTTGTTGACTGTTATCCTTAGAACTACCGATCACAAATACACATACACACACACACACACACACACACACTAATATATATTATTGTCTCTACACATATGTATTTTATTTTTTCATATTGTGATTTTAAACATTCTTTTTTATTTATGATTGGCAAATAATCATTGTACATATTTGTGGGGTATGATGTGGTGTTTCAATTCATGTATACATTGTTTAATCATCAAATCACAGTAATTAGCATATACATCACTTTAAATACTTACAACTTTTTGTGATGAGAACATTTTAAAACCTTTCTTCTAGCTATTTTGGAATATAAAATCCATTGTTAACTCTAGTCATCCTACTGTGTATAAGGACACCAGAACTTATTCTTTCTAAATAAGTAGTTTTGTACCCATTGGCCAATATTTCCCTATTCTCCCTACCTCCTACCCTTCCTACCCTCTGGTAGCTATTACTCTGCTCTCTACTTTTATGAGAACAATGTTTTAGATTCCACATATAAGTGAGGTCATGTCTTTCTATACCTTACTTATTTAATTTAATAGAACATCTTCTGGATTCATCCATATTGCCACAAATGATGGGATTTTATTATTTTTATGGTTGAATGGTATTTTATTGTGTACCTATAACATGTTTTCTTTAGCTTTCCATCTGTAGATGAACATTTAGGTTGATTCCATTATCTTGGCTATTGTGAATAGTGCTGCAATAAACATAGGAGTACAAATATATTTTCAACATACTGATTTCATTTTCATGGCATATATAGCCAGAAGTGGGATTGCTGGATCATATGGTAGTTTTATTTTAATTTTTTGAGGCACTTTCTTACTGTTTTCCATAATGGTTGCACTTACATTTCCACCAGCAGTGTGTTATGGTTTCTTTTCTTCAAAGTCTTGCCAACATTTATTATTTTAAAAAAATTTCAGTGTAATCCCTATCACATACTAAATCAATTATATAAAAAAAAATTCCAGGAGAGGGATCCAAGATGGCCACCATGGAGCAGCAGACTACTTTTACCAAGCAAGGCAGAGTGGGGACCAACTGTCAACAGATAGAGATACCCCAAATAATTTGGACTGGTGAAACATCCTGCACCCAGCAAAGTTCTCTTTGAACACATAGAGACTAGAAAACAACAGCAGACATGACATCTGGGTACCCCATACCCCACGTGTGCCAGGCTCACACAGGAACTGAAGCCCTGCCCAGTGAACAAGAATAGATGAAAGTACTTAAGATGCTTTGGGTCTGTCCACCCCCTCCCAGTCATATTTGAGTGGTCTGTCTCATGCAGGAGGAGTCCTGGTCAGAGCACAACAATGAGCAAATGGATCCCAATTGGAATGGGGAAAAAAATACTACCCTGGGTCAGCAGTCAGGTTGAGAAAACCCACCGGCAGAGTGAGCCTTGCTGGTGACCCGTCCATATTCCCAGCCAGGTAAAGAAGAATCACCTCCAAGCCCTGTGTGCCTATAAGGCAGATCCTCTTCCACTTCCCCTGTGGCAGGGAAATTGCTCTTTTTCATGAGAGGAGTCTGAACTTCAACAGGGAAAGAGCGACATGAAAGCATCTGAAGGATTTCTTGGTAGGAGGGCTTCTGGGCTACAGACAACAGATGGGAGACCCATGACCCACCTATTCTCCACAGAGTGCTAGCCACAGGAGCTGCTACAGTTGAGAAACCTGCCATGAGGTGAAGCCAGGAGCAGATGTGAATGCCCCACCATCTCTCACTGAATGACTTATACTGAACCACAGAAAAACCTCTAGAAGAGAGGGTTGGTGACTAGCTTCAGAGCAGCAAAATCAAAAGGAATTTCAGAGAAGGAAGAAAGGTCTGTCACAAATAAGGAAAAAAATCAATGAAAAAATTAGCCAGCCGGGCTTGGTGGCTCAGCCTGTAATCCCGCGCCTTTGGGAGGCTGAGGTGAGTGGATTGCCTGAGCCCGCAGGTTCAAGACCGGCCTGGGCAGCGAGACCTCATCTCTACAATAAATCAAAAAATCAGCTGGACATGGTAGCGCATGCCTGTAATTCCGGCTACTCGGAAGGCTGAGGTGGAAGGACCGCCGGAGCACAGCAGGTGAGGCTGCAGTGGCCAGGAGTGGCCACTGCACTCCAGTCTGGTCGACTGAGTGAAACTCCAACTCAAAAAAAAAAAAATTAACCAACCCTCAGAATACTAAAAAGAAAGCACCCAAAAAAACATTTATTAGAGCATAAACAATAGAAATTGCCCCCTCCAATAACCTGTCTCAGATGACAACTGCAAAAATCAAGCATTGGATGGCTAAAATGAACCGAGAGAACCAAGAGAAACTAGAAGCAAAACTCACTAGAAGTTGCATGGGAAGTAAAAGTGGAGTTGGCCAATTTCAGAAAAGCCTATTCTTTAATAATGGAAATGGAAGAATACTATCCTAGAAATCAAAAACAAAGTAAGAAGCATAGGGATCAGGATTAACCAAGCAGAGAAAAGAATCTCAGAGCTTGAAGATCAATATATGGAATTAACTCAGTCTGTCAAAAATATAGGAAAAAAAGCTCAAAAAGAAGGAGTAAAGCCTCTGAGAAATGTGGAACTATGTCAAGAAACCAAATCTATGCCTGGTTGGTATCTCTGAAGCAGAAAGGGAAACTAAGAACACCATGGAACAAACATCCCATGAGCTCATCCAAGAAAACTTCTCACATCTTGCTATAGAGGGGACCATTCAAGCACAAGAGATTCAGAGAACCCCCACAAGTTATCACATAAGACCAACCTCAAGACACAGAGTAAGCATGAAAGAAAAAAAATCCTAAAAGCAACAAGAGAGGAAGGTCAGATTACCTACCAGGAAGACTCATCAGAATTTCTACAGACTTATCTTCAGAAACACTACAAGTCAGAAGGACCTGGAGTCCAATCTTTAATGTTCTTAAAGATAAGCAATTCCAGCCAATCATTTCCTACTCCACCAAGCTAAGCTTCATCAGTGATGGAGAATTAAAATTCTTCCCAGAAATAAAGTCCCTAAGAGAATATACTGCCTCCAGACCAGTCCTTCAGAAGACACTCAAGATAGTGTTGAACACAGAAAAAAAAGAGCAGCATCACAAAAGTACAGGCAAACACAGAGTCAACAGAGTACACAGAGCACTCACAAAAATGAAAATACACATATGTATAAATACAAAAGTGTTTATGTATTTTGTATATAAAAGCAACCCCCTAAGAGCCCTATGACAATGATAAACTCTCACATTTCAATAATTAATTTCAATATGAATGGACTAATGAACCACTGAAGAGACATAGAGTAGCAAACTGATAAAGAAGCATGATCCAACAGTCTGCTGTCTCCAGGAATCTCATTTCACTGCAAAAGACCCCCACAGGCTCAAAGTTGGGAGCTAAAAATTGTATTTCAGGCAAATGGAACACAGAGGAAAGCAGGAATAGCCATTCTGATATCAGACAAAGCAGACCTCAACCCATCAAAATTTAAAAAGAACACTACATAATGATAAAAGGCTTGATCTACCAGCAGGAAATATCCACCTTAAACATATATGCACCCAACACAGGAGCACCAGGCTTTCTAAAACAACTATTGTAAACTAAGAGGGCACTGGATCTCACACATTATAGTTGGAGACCTAAATACCCTACTAAGAGCTCTGAATAGGCCATTGAGGCAAAAAAAAAAAAAAAAAGACAAAAACAAAACAAAAACAACAAAGAGATCCTGAACCTTAATTTGGTGCTTAACCAAATGGATTTAAAATACACATACAGAACACTCCATCAAACAACTACCAAGTATACATTCTGCTCATTAGCACATAGCCATACTCTAAGATTGATCACATTATTGGACATAAACCAAGCATGAACAAATTCCAAAAGATCAAAATAATACCATGAATCTTCTCAGATCACAGTGGAATAAAAGTAAATATCACTACTGACAAGATTCCCCCAAAACACACAAAGACATGGACACTAAATAACATGTTACTGAATGACTTCTGGGTCAACATGGAAATCAAGACAGAAATAAAAAGACTCCTGGAAACAAACAAAAACAAAGACATATCTTATCAGAACCTCTGGGATGCTATGAAATCAGAGTTAAGAGGAAAATTCATAGCACTGCACACACACACACGTCAAGAAAATAAAAAGATCACAAAGCCAAGCATCACACCTAAGGGAGCTGAAAAGGCAAGATCATCTAAAGTCCAACGTAAGCAGAAGAAACCAGATCATCAAGGTAAAACCACATCACTGGAGCTCAGCAGGTTGATGCTGGGGTGACTGTGAGTGTGCCATTGCACTCTAGCCTGGGCGACAGAGTGAGACTCCAACTCAAAAAAAAAAAAAAAAAGGAAATGCAAAAGGTGAAGTCACCATGGACCCAGGGGATATTAAAATGATTATCAGAGGGCAACCCCTTTGGGGCCCCTTCTGCTGAGGCAGCTTTTCTGTCTTCTCAGTAAATTCTACTTTCTCACCAAAAAAAGAATGATTATCAGAGATTACTATGGACACCTGTATGCAAATAAACTAGCAAACCTAAAGAAAATGGAGGACCTTCTGACATCACACAAGCTCCCAGGGTTGAAAGAAGAAGAAATTGAAACGCTAAACAGACCAGTAACAATCCAGGAAATTGACTCAGTCACAAAAATTCTCCCTACCAAAAAAACCCCAGACCAGATGGATTCCCTGCTGAATTCTAAGAGCTCTGAATAGGCCATTGAGGCATACAAGGAGCAACTTATACCAATCTTATTGAAAGTATTCCAGGTCGGGCTCGGTGACTCAGCCTGTAATCCCTCGCTTTGGGAGGCCGAGATGAGTGAATCGCCTGAGCCTGCGGGTTCGAGACCCACCTGGGCAACTTGGCGAGACCTCATCTCCACAATAAATCAAAAAAATTAGCCGAAGTGGTAACCCGTGCCTGTAGTTCCAGCCACTTGGAAGGCTGGGGTGGAAGGATCGCAGGAGCCCAGCAGGTCGAGGCTGCGGTGGCCGGGAGTGTGCCACTGCACTCCAGTCTGGGCGACAGAGTGAGACTCCAACTCAAAAAAAAAAAGTATTCCAGGAAATCAAGAATAGTGAAATTCTCTTCAACTCATTTTATGAAGTTAACATCATACTGATACCCAAACCTGGCAAAGATCCATCAAGGAAAGAGAAATACAGGCCAATCTCTTTGATGAACATAGACACAAAAATTTTCAACAAGGTTCTAGCAAATTGGACTCAACAAGTCATCGCAAGGATGATTCACCATGACCAGGTAGACTTCATTCCTGGGATGCCAGGCTGGTTCAACATTTGCAAGACCATAAATATAATTCAGCACATTAACAGAGGTAAAACCCAGACCCACAAGATTATAGCAATAGATGCAGAAAAAGCATTAGACTAAATCCAGCATCCCTTCTTGATAAAAACCCTTGAGCACCTAGGCCTAGAAGGAACATTCCTCAAAACAGTAAGAGTCATCTATGATAAACCCATAAACAACAGTGGGCAGAAGCTGGAAGCATTCCCCCTAAAAACGGGAACAAGAGAGGGATGCTCACTCTCACAACTTCTGTCCAACATAGTGCTGGAAAAACTAGCCAGAACAATCAGGCAAGAGAAAGAAATCAGGGGTACCCAAATAGAAAAAGAAGAAGTTAAGCCATCTCTCTTTGTGGATGTATAAAACCTTGAAAAGCCTAAGAAGTCTGTCAAAAGCCTCCTTGCAGTGATGAATGACTTTGGTAAAGTCTCAGGTTACAAAATCAACATGTAAGAACAGCTGCATTTCTATATACCAGCAACAAGCAAGCAGAGAACCAAATAAAAAGTGCAATCCCATTCACAATAGCCATAACAATAGAAATAGCTTGGTATCCACCTAACCGGAGAAATAAGAGACCTTTAAAATGTCAAGTACAAAACGAAGCTCAAAGAAATCAAGGATAACACAAATACATGGAAAAACACTCCATGCTCATGGATTAAAGAATCAATATTGCTAAGAGGTCCATCCTACCCAAGGCAATCTACAGATTCAATGCAATACCCATCAAATGACCAACATTGTCCTCAGGCTTGGAAACAACAATACAGAAACTCATATGGAAACATAAACAACCATGAATAGCCAAAGCAATCCTCAGCAAAAGAAACAAAGCAGACTTTAAACTTTACTGTAAAGCTACAATAATCAAAACAACCTGGGGCTAGTACAAGAATAGACATAGAAACATGTTTTTCAAAACACTGGACAGCAAACAAAGGACAGTGATCTCTGAGAAACGAAACGAAACAAAACTACAACAACAACAACAACAAGAAGACAATCTCTGCAATTAACTCAATTTACTGCTGTGATCTAGTTTTCAGCTGTGCTGCCAGAAGGAAAAACATAGGCAAAATGCTGTGGGGTTCCTGAGTTGAGGGGTCAGAGAAGAGGCCATGGAAACCAAGGCATGTGGAACTTCCAAGACAAAGTACTAGAGAGAAGAAATCTGAGCTGAGAGAGAACTTTAGAAGCATGTAGACAACAGCATTCTTCACAAACATAGAAACAACAATACAACAATTCATATGGAAGTAAAAAAGAGCACGAATAGTCAAAGCAATTCTCAGCAAAAGGAACAAAGTGGGAGGTATTGCACTTCCAGACTTTAAACTTTATTACAAGGCTACACTAACTAAAACAACTGGGTATTGGTAAAAGAATAGGCATGTAGACCAGTGGAACAGGACAGAAATTCTGAAAGCAAAAACATGGTTTCTCATCTTCAACAGACAAAGCTGACAATAACAATCACTGGGGAATGGAGACCGTATTTAGCAAATGATGCTGGGAAAACTGCAGAAGAATGAAACTGGTCCCCTACCTATTACCATATACAAAAATCAACTCAAAATGGATCAAAGACCTAAACATAAAACCTCAAACTATAAGACTCCTAGAAGAAAATGTAGGAAACACCCTTATGCACATTGGAGTAGGCAAAAATTTGTGACCAACTCCCCAAGTGAATGCCATAAAAGCTAAGATAAACAAGTTGAACCTCATCAAACTATAAAGCTTTTGCACAGCAAAAGAAGCCATCAGGAGAGTAAAGAGACAACCCACAGAATGGGAACAAATTGCAAATTATGCATCTGACAAAGGCCTAACATCCAGGATCTACAAGGAACTCTAACAAAGTGAAAGGAAAAAAAAAAACGAACAACCCCATTAAAAAGTGGCCAAAAGGCCAGGCTTGGTGGCTCAGCCTGTACTCCCAGCGCCTTGGGAGGCTGAGGCAAGTGGATTGCTTGAGCCTGCGGGTTCGAGACTAGCCTGGGCAATTTGGTGAGACCTCGTCTCTACAAGAAATCAAAAATTGCCTGGGCATGGTAGCATATGCCTGTAGTTCTGGCTACTTGGAAGGCTGAGACAGAAGGATTGCCAGAGCCCAGCCCTTCCTTCCTTCCTTCCTTCCTTCCTTCCTTCCTTCCTTCCTTCCTTTCTTCCTTCCTTCCTTCCTTCCAGACAGGGTCTCACTGTGTTGCTCAGGCTGGTCTTGAGTTGCTGAGCTCAAGCAAACTTCCTGTTTCAGCCTCCCAAAGTGCTGGGGTTACGGGTGTGAGCCAATGTACTTGGCCTAACATTTTTTGAAAGAAGACATACAAGTGGTCAACAAATAAATGAAGAAATGCTCAACATCACTAATCACTAAGAAAACACAAATCAAAACTGCAGGGAGATATCACCTCACTCCAGAATGACTACTATCAACAAATCAAAACATATATGCTTTAAATGATAGAATCCCGATAAAATGCTCACATTCCAGTGACATATTAAGAAATGATATAATTTGATTATTTCTTAATCAAATAAAGAGCTTGATATCTAATAATTTTTCATCTTTATTGAAGTATGATAGACAAATAAAAATTGTATATATTTGTATAATTTCAACATTAAGTTTTTATATACATATATATTTTGAAGTAGTTACCACCATCAAGCGAATTGACATATTCATTACCTCACATTATTACCTTTTTTGTGGTAAGAGCAAGTTAGATCAACTTTCTTAGCAAATTTCAAGTATACAATACATTATTTTTAACTACAGTCATGCGATGTGCGTTAGGTATCTGGAATTTATTCTTATAATTGAAAGTTAATGTCCTTTGACCGATGTCTCTCCATTTCCCCCATTTCCCAATCCTGATCATCCCCTTTCTACTTTTTGTTTTTGTGAGTTCAATTTATTTAGATTCTACATACAAGTGAGATCATACAATATTTGTCTGTCTGTGTCTGACTTATTTCACTTAGCATAATGTCCTCTAGCTTCAATTATGCTGTTGCAAATGACAAGATTACCTTATTTTTAAGGTTAGAAGTATTTCATTGTATGTATATACCAAAGTTTATCGATTCCTCTGTTGAGAAACACTTAGATTGTATTCATATCTTAGATAATGTGAATAATGCTGCAATAAACATGGAAATGCAGATATCTCTTTGAGATACTGATTTCATTTCCTTTGCATATATACCTAGAAGTGAAATTGCTGTATCATATGGTAGTTCTATTTTTAATCTGAGGAATTTTCATACTGTTTTCCATTATGGCTTACTACTTTACATTCCCACCAACAGTGTATGTGTGCACCATTATCTCCACATCCTTGTCAATACTTGTTATCTTTTGTCTTTTGGTTAATAGCTGTTCTAACAGGTTTAAGGTAGTATTTAATTGTGGTTTCAGTTTGCATTTCCATGATGATTAGTGGTGAGTATTTG
Source organism: Carlito syrichta (assembly GCF_000164805.1). NCBI lineage: Eukaryota > Metazoa > Chordata > Mammalia > Primates > Tarsiidae > Carlito > Carlito syrichta. The sequence continues at coordinate 39,487 of NW_007252345.1, read as the reverse complement.
TCATACACCTGTAGTCATTTGTATGCCTTCTTTGGAAAAATGTTTATTCAGTTTGCCATTTTTGAAATTGTACAAATTGTACAAGTTCTTTTAAAAAATTTTTAAATTTTAGATATGGGGTAAAATTCAGGGTTAGGTACACAGATGTTTATTATTCAGGTACCCTTGTTGATGAGGTGTACCTCCCTTCCCCTGGCAGCTTCCCACTACTGTCAATCCCTTTCTTACAGTATAATGATAATTGCTCAAGGTGCGCTTATGAGTGAGAACATGTGATATTCAGTTCTTTGCTTCTGTGATAGATCACTCAGAATTATAGACTCGAAGTCCATCCAAGTTGCTGCAAAGGTCATAATTTTTTCCTTCTTTATGGCTGTGTAATATTCCATCACTTATATGTATCACATTTTAAAAAAATTTAAGGATGTGGGGTACAATTCAGCATTAGGTATACAAATGTTCATTATGCAGGTACCCTTGTTGATAAGGTGTGCTCCCCCCAGCAGATTCCCACTACTGCCAATCCCACCCCTCCCCCACCCCTGGCAGTTTCCCACTGCTGCCAATCCTTTTCTTATAGTATTACAATAATTGTTCAAGGTCCGCTTATGAGTGAGGACATGATAATCAGTTCTTTGTTTCTGTGATAGATCACTCAGTATTATAGACTATAAGTCCATCCAAGATGCTGTGAAATTCATATTTTGTCCTTTATGGCTGCACAATATTCCATTGTGTATATGTACCACAGTCCTCTTTTGATGGGCAGCACGATTGGTTTCATGTTCTTGCTGTTATGAACAAAGTTGCGATAGACATGCATATGCAGGTATTTTTTTATGGAGAGATTTGAGTTCCTCCAGGTATATTCCCAGTAGGGAGATTGCAGGGTCATGTGGAAGGTCGATTTTTAGATCTTTTAGGAATCACCACATTGCTTTTCACAGGGGTAGTACTAGCTTTTTTTTGTTTTTTGTTTTTGAGTCAGAGTCTCACTCTGTCATTCAGACTGGAGTGCAGTGGCCGCTCCCGGCCACTGCAGCCTTGCCTGCTGGGTTCCGGCGATCCTTCCGCCTCAGCCTTCTGAGTAGCTGGAACTACAGGTGTGCGCTACCACGCCTGGCTGATTTTCTGATTTATTGTAGAGATGAGGTCTCGCTGCCCAGGCGGGTCTTGAACCCGCGGGCTCAGGCAATCCACTCACCTCAGCCTCCCAAAGGCGTGGGATTACAGGCTGAGCCACCGAGCCCGGCGGGTTGTACTAGTAGTTTATATTCCCACCAACAGTGTAGAAGTGTTTCCTTTTCCCTGCATCCTCTCCAGCATCTGTTGTTTTTTGAGTTATTGATGATGGCCATCCTGACTGGAGTTAGGTGATATCTCAGTGTAGTTTTAATTTGTATTTCTTTGATGAGTAGTGAGGCTGAGCATTTTTCATGTATCTATTGGCTGCTCATACATCTTCTTTTGAGAAGTGTCTATTCATATATTTTGTCTACTTTGTAATGGGGCTGTTTGTTTTTTTCTTTTTCGTCACGTTTGAGCTCCTTATAGGTCCTAGATGTTAGGCTTTTGTCAGATATACATTTGGCAAATATTTTTTCCCAGTCTGTGGGCTATCTCCCCACTCTCTTGATGGTTTCTTTGTCAGTTTGATGAGATCCCACTTCTTTATCTTATCTCTTATGGCATGGGCACTTGTGGTTTTGATCAGGAATTGAGTGCCTATTCCAATTTCCATAAGGGTATCTTCTGTATTTTCTAAGGTTCTTATGGTTTGAGGCTTTATGTTTAGGTCTTTGATCCATTTAGAGTTGATTTTAGTGTATGGTGATAGGTAGGAATCTTGTGTTAATCTTCTGCATGTGGTAAGCCATTTCCCAGACCCATTTACTGAATAGGTTCTCATCTCCCCAGTGGTTGGTGTGGAGACCTTGTCAAAGATGAGTTGGCTGAGAAATTGAGGTTTTGCTTCTGGAATCTCTATCCTGTTCCATTGGTCTATATGCCTGTTCTTGTACCAATACCAGGCTGGTTTGATTATTGTAGCTTTATAATAAAGTTTAAAGTCTGGAAGTGTGATACCTCCCACTTTGTTTTTGTTTTTGCTAAGGATTGTTTGGGCTATTCCTGGTTATTTATGTTTCCATATGAATTCCTGTATTGTTGTTTCCAGGTCTGAGAAGAATGCTGCTAGTAATTTAATGGGCATTGCATTAAATCTGTAGATTGCCTTGGGTCGGAAGGACATCTTAGCAATGCTGATTCTTCCAATCCATGAGAATGGAGTATTTTTCCATTTGTATGTGTCATCTTTGATTTCTTTGAGCATTGTTTTGTAGTTTTCATTGCAAAGGTCTTTCACTTCTCTGGTTAGAAAGATGCCAAGGTATTTCAATTTTTTGCTTGTTATTGTTATTTATTTATTTATTTTATTGTTGGTGTATAGGAATGCAACTGTATTTTGCACATTTATTTTATACCCTGAGACTTTGCCAAAGTCCTTTATCAGTGCAAGGAGGTTCTTGACAGATTCTCTTGGGTTTTTGAGGTATTGAATCACGTCATCTGCAAGAGGGATAACATGACTTCCTCTGTTCCTATTTGGATACCCCTGATCTCCTTCTCTTGTCTGATTGTTCTATCTATGACTTCCCAAACTATATTGAACAGGAGCAGCGAGAGTGGGCATCCTTGTCTTGTTTTGGTTTTCATAGGAAATAGTTCCAGTTTCGGTCTGTTTAGCAACATGTTGGCTGTGGGTTTCTTATAGATGGCTCTTAGTAGTTTGAGAATGTTCCATCTATGTCTAGATGTTTGTGGTTTTTTTTTATCAAGAAGGGGTGCTGGATTTTATCAAAAGCTTTTTCCACATCTAATGATATAATCATGTGGTTTTTGTTTTTACAGCTGTTGATGTATTTAATTACGTTTATGGTCTTGTGGATTTTGAACCAACCCTGCATCCCACGGTTGAAGCTTACTTGGTCATGGTGGATGATTTTTGAGATGTGTTGCTGGATCCGGTTTGCTAGAATCTTGTTAAGAATTTTAGTATCTACGTTCATCAAGGATATTTGCCTGTAGTTTTCTTTCTTTGTTGGATCTTTACCTGGTTTGGGCATCAATGTGATGTTAGCTTCAAAAAATGATTTGGGGAGAACTCCATCTTTCTCGATTGCCTGGAATACTTTCAATAGGATTAGTATCAGCTCCTCCTTGTATGTTTTGTAGAATTCTGCTGGAAAGCCATCTGGTCCAGGGCTTTTTTTCTTGTAGGTAGTTTTCTTATGACATAGCCAATTTCTTGGATTTTTATTGGTGTATTTATGGTCTCGATTTCTTATTGTTTTAACCTGGGGAGGTTGTGTGATGTCAGAAAATCCTCCATTTCCTTTAGGTTTTCAAGTTTCTTTCCAGACAAGTGTACATAGTAATCTCTGATAATCTTTTATATTTCTTCAGCATCAGTTGTGACTTGATCTCTGGCATTTCTGATTGTGTTTATTTGGGGTTTTTCTCTCTTTTTCTTGGTAAGTCTAGCTAGAGATCCATCAATATTGTTTATCCTTTCAAAGAACAAACTTTTGGTTTCATTTATTTTTTAATTATATTTTTGTCTTTTATGTCCCAGATTTGGGCTTTTATTTTGGTGATCTGGATTCTTCTACTGAATTTAGGGTTTTTGTGGTCTTGCTTTTCCAGCTTCATTAGGTGATTTGTTAGGCTGTTGAATTGTGATCTTTCCATTTTCTTCATGTGTCTTTGTAGAGATATGAATTGTCCTCTTAGTATTGCTCATGGCATCCCAGATATTTTGGTAAGATGTTTCTTCATTTTCATTTGTTTCCAGGAATCCTTTAATTTCTATTTTGATTTCTGTGTTGATCCAGGAGTTGTTCAGCATGATGCTGTTTAGTGTCCATGTCCTTGTGGGTTTGAGGGGAACTTTGTTGGTGTTGATATTTATTTTTATTCCACTGTGGTCTGAGAAGGTGCATGGCAGAATTTCAATCTTATGGTATTTGCTTTTGCTTGATTTATGGCCAAGGATGTCATTGATCTTAGAATATGTTCCATGTGGTGATGAGTAGAATGTATATCCCATGGGTGTTGGGTGGAATGTTCTGTAGGTATCAATTAAGTCCATTTGGTCAAGCATCACGTTGAGGTTCCACATCTTCTTGTTGATTTTTTTTGTCTTGATGATCTGTCTAGGATAGTGAGTGGGGTATTTAAGTCCCCAGCTGTGATTATGTTAGAGTCAATATTTTTTTTCAGTTTACATAGAGTTGCTTTATAAAAGTTGGTGCTCCTATGTGGGTGCATATATGTTTAGGATGGATCTTTCTTGGTGATGGATTGAACCTTTTATCATTATGTAATGACCTTCCATATCTTTTTAAATTTTTGATAGTTTAAAGGTATTTCATCTGATTTAAGATCATGACTCCTGTTTTCTTTTGTGTTCCATCCACCTGAAAATTTGTTTTCCATCCTCTTACTTTGGGTCTGTGAGTATCCTTCCTGGTGAGATGAGTCTCTTAGAAACAACATATTGTTGCATCATGATATTTTATCCAATTTACCATTCTATGTCTAATCACATTCAAGCTAATTATTGAGATGTGAGAGTTTATCCCTGTCATGAGATTCTTATAGAGTTTGCTGTTGCTGCTGCTGTTTGTTTATTTGTTTGTTGTCTTTCTTTTAATTTTTGGGTTGATTTATGTATGTTTTCCATTTTTTCCCCTGCATTCTTGGGAAGGGCATTGCTGTTCTTTTTTTTCTTTCTTCTGTGTTTAGTACTTTCTTATGTGTTTCTTGTAGAGCTGGTCTGGAGGTAGTGAAAACCCTTAGAGATTGACTGTCTAGGAAGGATTTTAATTCTCCATTGCTGATGAAACTTAGCTGGGTAGATAATTCTTTTTTTAAATTTTTATTATAAAGATGTGGGGTACAATTTAGGGTTAGGTATATAAACATTGATCATGCTGGTACCCTTGCTGATGAGGTATGCCCCTCCCTCCCCTAGCAGTTTCTCTCAACTGCCAGTTCCAACCCCCGCTGACAGTTTCCCACTAATGTCAGTCACTTTCTTATAGCATTATAATTGTTCAAGGTCCACTTATGAGTGAGAACATATGGAGCTCTGTTCTTTGCTTCTGTGATATATCACTGAGTATGATCGACTCCAAATCCATCCAAGTTGCTGCAAAGTTCATATAGTTATCCTTCTTTATGGCTGAATAATATTCCATTGTGTATACATGCCACATTTTAAAAATCCAGTCCAGCTTCGATGGGTAACATGGTTGGTTCTATGTTTTTGCTATTTGAATAGAGCTGCAACAAACATATGTGTGCAGGTATCTTTTTTGTAGAATAATTTGAGTTCCTCCAGGTATATTCCCAATAGGGGAATTGCTGGGTCATATGGAAGGTCAATTTCCAGTTCTTTCAGAAATCACCACACTGTCTTCCAAAGAGGTTGCACTAGTTTGTATTCCCACCAGTAGTGTAGAAGTGTTCCTTTTTCTCCACATCCTTGCCAGCATCTGTTGTTGTTTATTTTATTAATGATGGCCATTCTTACAGGGGTTAAGTGGTAATTCTTGATAGAAATTGTTTATCTTTGATATCTTTGAAGATTGGACTCCATTCTCTCCTAGCCTACATTTTTTTTTTTTTTTTTTAGATAAATCTGCTGCTATTCTAATTGGTCTTTCCTGGTAGGTAGTCTGACCTTTCTCTCTTGGTGCCTTTAGAATTTTTTCTTTTATACTTAATTTGTGTAGGCGAATTACCATGTCTAAGAGTTAGACTTCTAATTTGTTTTCTTGCAGAGGTTCTCTGAATCTCTTGTGTTTGAATGGTTGCATCACTGATGGGATGAGGGAAGTTTTCTTGAATACTTTCATGGAATATTTGTTCCAGGGTAGTTTCTGTCTTTCTTTCTGCCTCAGGAAGTCCAATTACTCTTAGGTTCTGCCTCTTGAAATAATCGCTCATCTCTTGAAGGTTTTGTTCTATCTTTTAAAGTTTCTTTTCTATATTTTTGAAAGTTTAGATTAGTTTTGTATTTTGGTCCTCAAGCTCTGAGATTCTTCTGCTTGGTTAATTCTGCTTTCCATGCTTATCAGTTTGTTATTTATTTCATTCACTGTATTCTTTATTGCTGTTATCTCAGTTATAAGCTCCTTCATTCTTTCCTCTTGTCTCTCCTCATTTCTATTTATTCTCTTGATTAATACCTTGATATCTAGATTTGTGGTTTGAGAACAGTCATTCTGGGGGCTTCTCATTGTTTGAGTTCCCAAGTCTGTATTCTTAGTGATTTACCTTCCAGGGATCTGTGTGAGACACATATTCTTTCTTTGATTTTTCTTCATTTATGTAGGCATCCCCCCTTTTTTACTTCTTCTTTAATTCTGTTGTTCAGTGATGGTGGGCGGTAGATTTTGCTTCCGTTTTCTCAATCTCCTATTCTTCCTTATGTAGAACCTCTGGCTTTGTTCAATTCTGAAGCTGGACTGGAGGCAGGGGGCTGTGCTTTTTGCAGTTTTGAGATTTAATTTAGGGGGTATCTGTGATCCAGAAACTATCTGCAGATCCCAATATCCACTGACAGGTGTCTGGGCCCCCTGGAACCCACTTCCCACCATCTTACAATCTGTCCATGCAGTGAGGATATAGATTTGCCCCTGAAAGCAAAATGAGGTAAGAAAAGGGAAAAGCATGGAAAAAGGAATGGGGAAGGTGGAAAGAGAGAACAAGAAGAGGGAAAACAGACAGGCATACCAACTAACAAACAGCAAAATGAACAAAAACATAAAACAAATACATGTAGACTATCATATAAACAAACCGACAAACCAAAGCCTCCCTGTTGATATACTTTTCCTCAAAAATACCCATACACAAACAGAAAATCTAAAAAAAAAATTAAAATAACAGAAACAAAGCAGGTACAAAAATGTAAACAAAAAACAAAGAGAGGAAAAAACCCTCCAAACCATAACAAACAACAACAAAACACACACACACAAGCGCGCAAAGCAAAACAAAAGCAAAAACAAAAAAACAAAAAACTTGCTCTGTTGTTGTTTCTGTAACTCCAAGTTCCTTTTGGTTGCCATTGCTGCATTAAGGCATGTCTCTGGTCTCCAGTCCCTCCCCTCTGCTCTCAGCACAGGCCGATAGGGTTGCTCTCAACATGGGTCAGATGCCCCAGGGACTATTGTGGGAAGAGGGTGGATCAGATCTGGACTCACCAGGCTTGCTGCCTATCAAGTCTCCCACTCAGATCTGACATGCCTGCGCCTATTCCAGCATGGGAGAGAGGGTCTGTCTCTCCGAGTCAGATGAGGAGATAACCTCTGGGTCCCAGGTTGGAGGTTGGACAGAGCTGGATGGGGCAATGCAGGTCTCTGCCTCGTCTTGGGACAGAGAAAATGGCACCAGTTGGTGGGGTTCTATTCCAGATTTCCATGATCTGCTTTCTCCATGGTTTCTGGGGCTCATGCTTGTCTTCTGTTGCAGGTGATGGTATAGATCAGGTGTTAGGTGGTGAGGAGCAACTGTTCTCTGCTGCCTCCTCTCAAGAGAGCCCTGAGAATGGTAGATGATCCTGCACATTGGGAGCTCTAATCTCAGGGTGATGGTGGGTTGCGGTCACCTCCAGAGGAGAGCCCCAGGCGCATGAGCCCAAGTCTCCCCTCAGATGGACTTTCACTCACCCACTGGCACACACCCACTCACACAGAGAGTCTTTATGGACACTTTTGTGGAGACTCAGTTTGAACTGTTCCATCACCATCTTGCCACCACCTCCTACAAGTTCTTTATATATTTTTATATTAAATTCTTATTGAATATATGATTTGCAAACATTTCCTCCCATTTCATAGGGTTGCCTTTTTATTTTGTTAATTGTTTCTTTTGCCATGCAGAGATGCTTTAGTTTGATATAGTCACAGCTATTTGTTTTCACTTTTGTCACCTATGGCTTCAGTTTTCATCTAGGAGTTTTAGGGTCTCAGGTCTTATGTTTAAGTCTTTAATTGATTTTTGTGTATGGTATAAGATAAAGGTCCAATTTTATTACTTATTTGCATGTGGATATTCAATTTTTCTTTTAAAAAATTTTTGTTTTAGAGATGTGGGGTACAATTCAGGATTAGATATACAAAGAATAATCATACAGGTAAAGTTTGGGCCTCCCTTTGGTCCCCACTTTGCCTGGCTTGAGATCAGGTACCCTTATTGATGTTGTGTCTCCCCCCAACCTTGGCAGTATCCCACTACTGCCAATCCCTTTCTTATAGTATCATGGTAAATGTTCAGAGTCCACTTATGAGTGAGACATTGTCTACTGAAGAAACTCTCCTTTCCATTACATATTGTTTATCTCTTTTTTGAAGATTAATTGGTTGTATATGAATAGATCCATTTCTAGGCTCTTTATTCTGCTCCATTGGTCTATGTGTCTGTTTTTATGTCAGTATCACATTGCTTTGATTACCACAGTCTTGTAATATAATTTGAAATCAGGACATGTGATTGTTCCAGCTTTGTCTTCTTAATCAAGATTGTTTTGGCTATTTGAGGTCTTTTGTGGTTCCATGCTGAATTTAGAATTTTCTTCTATTTCTGTGAAAAATGTCACTGAAATTTTGATAAGGAATGCATTAAATCTGTAGGTCACATTGAATAGTATGGATATTTTAACAATTTTAATTCTTTCATTAATATGAGATATTTGTCTATTATTTATGTCTTCTTCAATTCATTTCATCAATGTTTTATAGTTTTCAGTGTACAAATATTTCACCTCCTGGATAAATTTATTTCTAAGCATTTTATTCTTTTGATATTATTGTAAACAGGATTGCTTTTTGGATAGTCTGTTGCTAGTGTATAGAAATGCAACTGATTTGTATGTGTTTTTGAACCCTGCCATTTTACTGAATTCATTTATTATTTCTGACAGTTTTTTTTTTTTTTGAGTTGGAGTCTCACTCTGTCGTCCAGACTGGAGTGCAGTGGC
>NW_007252345.1:0-30342 GCF_000164805.1 Carlito syrichta | reverse complement strand
CCACTCACCTCAGCCTCCCAAAGGCGCGGGATTACAGGCTGAGCCACTGAGCCCCGCTCTGACAGTTTTTTGATGGAGCATTTAGAGTTTTCTATATAAAAGATCATCTCATCTTCAAACAGAGACAATTTATTTTCTTCCCTTTAAATTTGGATGCCTTTTTTTCTTTTTCTTTCTAATTTCTCTGCCTATGATATCCAGTACTAACCCTACAAACAAACAAGTTCCATTCTGAAAGCACGTTCATAAGTCCAATTTATTTGTAAGTTCAACAAAGTTAGTCTAGGTACCCAACTAACCCAATTGGCTATACAGTACAAGCTACATCACCACTGATTTTATGCTTGCTTCCAGATATCCTGGGCTTGAAACAAAGATAATGTACTGCTGTACTCTATATGGTACTGTACAGTAAAGTACACAAAAACATAACCACTTGTAGAGGATGCACGCACATGACAATATATGCTAGACCCCTGAACTAATATGATTGGAAATGCAAACACAAGTTCATATACAAAGATCTTTTATAATCTTTGAAAGTTTGCAACTTGATGGTTTGTATGTAGGGGATTTACTGTATTGAGAAGTGATGAGAGTGGGCGTCCTTGTCTTGTTCCTGATATTAGAGGAAAAGTTTTTAGGTTTTCACCAGTAAGTATGATGTTAGCTGTGACCTTGTTATTTATGTCCTTATTATGTAAAGATACATTTTTTCTGCAATTAATTTGTGGAAACTTTTTTTTAATCATGAAAGAATATTGAATTTTGTCAAATGCTTTTTTTGCATCTGTTTAGATAATTATATGAATTGTATTCTTCATTCTGTTAATATGATGTATCACATTTATTAGTTTGCTTATGTTAAATCATCTTTATACCCTAGAGATAAATCTCATTTGATCATAGTGAATGATCTCCTTAATGTGTTGTTGAATTTGGCTTGCTGCATTTTGTTGAAGATTTCTGCATTTATAGGAACCAGTGATATGGGCTTGTAATTTTCTTTTCTTTTAATGGTTTTGGTATCAGGGTAATGCTGAAAAGTGGTATATTCACTGGTAAAGTGAATGTGGAACTCTTACCTGCTCATCAATATTTTGGAAGAATTTGACAATTGGAATTAATTATTTTTAACTGTTTGGTGGAATTCAACAGTGAAGCCATTATGTCCTAGGTTTTTCTTTGTTGGGAAGTTCTTGATTACTAATTCAATCTTCTTACTCATGATTAACTGCTCAGATTTTCTGTTTTATTGTAATTCAGTCTTGATAAGTTTTATGTTTCTATGAATTTATCTATTTCTTCTAGGTTATCCAATTTATTGGCCTATAATTGTCTGTATAGTAGTATTTTATGATCCTTTGAATTCTTGTAGTATCAGTTATAATGCCTCCTTTCTAATTTCTGATTTTATTTATTTTTAGAGTCTTCTATTTTATTGATTAGTCTAGCTAAAAGTTAGTCAATTTTGTTTATGTTTTCAAAAAAACAACTTAGTTTCACTGATATTTTTTCTTGTTTTTCTAGTTCTATTACATTAATTTTTGTTCTGATTTTGTTATTTCCTCTTCAACTAACTTTGGGATTACTTTGCCCTTGTTTTTCTGGTTTCTTGAGGTGTCAAGTTAGTTGTTTACTGGAGAGAGAAATTTATTTTTCTTCAGATTGGCTTAATAACTATAAACTTTCCTTTTAGAATTGCTTTTGTTGCATCTTATAAGCTTTGATATATTGTATTGTCATCTTGTTTGTTCCACAATATTTTTTGACTTTACTTTTAACTTATTCTTTGACCCATTGGTTGTTTAAGAGTATGTTGTTTCATTTTCACATATTTGTGAATTTGCCAATTTTCCTCCTGTTATTGGTTTCTAGTTTTTTTGCCATTGTGGTTGGAAAGATATTTGATATTATTTCAATCTTCTTAAATTATCTAAGAATTCTGTGGCTTAACACAGGCTCTACCCTGAAGAATGTTCTTTTGTTTGTTTGTTTTTACTTTTTTTTTTTAGAAGAATGTGTATTTTGCTGCTGTTGGATAGAATGTTTTATATATGATTCTTATGTCAATTTGATCTAAAGTGTAACTCAATCCAGTGTTTCCATATTGATTTTCTTTCTGGATAATCTATCCATTAAAAAAAAATGGGGGATCAAAGTCTCCTACTATTATTGTATTGCTGTTTATTTTTTCAGATCTGTTAATATTTGCTTTATATATGTGTGTTTCAATGTTGTGTGCATAAATGTGTACAATTGTTATATCCTCCATAAATTGACTCATTTATCACTCTATAATGACTTTCTTTGTCTCTTTTTGCAGTTTTTGACCTAAAGTCTGTTTTGTCTGATATAACTACTCTTGCTCTCTTTTTGTTTCTCTTTTCATTGAATATCTTTCCCTATACCCTCAGTTTCAGAGTATGTGTGCCCTTAAAACTGAAGTAAATCTCTTGTAGGTAGCATGTAATTGAGTTTTGTTTCTTTTCTTTACAGTAACCCCATGTCTTTTGATTGGACAGCTTAGTACATTTACATTTAAGTAATTATCGATAGGTAAGGACATACCATTGCCATTAAAAATTGTTTCCTGGTCAATGTTTTAGCTATTTTATTCTTTTCTTTTTCTTTTACTGTCTTCCTTTGTGATTTGGTAATTTTCTGTAGTGGCATGTTTTGAGTCTTCTCTTTATCTTTTGGGTATGTAGCATAGATTTTTGCTTTGTAGTTACTATGAAGCTTACATAGATTATCTTATCATTATAACAGTCTTTTCAAAGCTGGTAGCAACTTAGCTTTAATTACATGCAAAAATTCTCTACTTATACTCCCCTTCTTCCACATTTTATGTTTTTAATATCAATTTACATATTTTTATATTGCATATCTGTTAATAAGTTATTGTAGCTATGATTATTTTTAATACTGTTGTCTTTTTGTCTTTATACTACAGTTAAAAGTGAATTACACACCAACATTATAGCATTAAAGCATTATGAATTTGACTATATACTTACATTTACCAGTGAGATTTATATTTTCATATGATTTCATTTTAGATTCATTCCCTTACAGCTTGAAGAAGTCCCTATGGAATTTCTTGTAAGGTAAGTCTAGTGGTGATGTACAGTCTCAACTTTCCTTTGACTAGGAAAGTCTTTACTTCCCCTTTTCTGAAGAATAGCTTTGCCAGGTAAAATATTCTTGGTTGGTACTTCTTTTCTTTCAGCACTTTGAATATACCATTCTACTCTCTCCTGGTCTGCAAAGTGTCTGCTGAGAAATCTGTTGATACTCTTAAAGGGATCCCCTTGGGGGAGGTTGGGAAGATGGCAGCTGAGCCAGTCGGACTATGCAAGTCCTGATGTGAGTGTATGGGAAATTTTGTGTACGTGTTGGTGAGTGAGTGGGCATGTGAGTGACTGACTGAGTGAGGGCTAGGGAGCTAGTGGCCAGGGCTCTCCTGGTACACTGGCTGGTGCTGCAGCTGTTTGGCTTGGACCCTAGTGGTTCCCAGGATGCAGAAGCCAAGCATCTTTTTATGTTGAGAAAGTAGGATTTCATTAAAAAGACAAAAAAGCTCTGCAGCAGGAGAGGTAGACTTAAAAAAAATCAACAAAACCCTTCCCGGGAAAAAGTGTTTGGAGAAACTGACTAAGTAGGGGCTCATGAGCAAGTGGCCAGGACTTCTCTGTTTGGTCCCTGGCTCTTCCCAGGTCTCAGTAGTTGAGCACTATTTTTTTAAAAATGGACAAAAGTTTTTCTGTGTAGAAGTGGTGGAGAGAGACTAATACCCCAGGCTCTGCCTCATCACTGTAGCAGGAGAGACTGCCGGCTCCAGGCTTTACATTGCCACTTTAGCTCTTGGCCAGGCACTGGCAAGAGGGGCTGTGGAAGGAGCCTAGAGGCAGAGTTACACTGGAGAGGACAAGAGAGGCACCCTGCCACCATCTTGAAAGTGGAGCAGGAAAGTGCTCTCACTCACTCACCACAGATTAACAGACCCATTCTTTGTGACTGTGAATCAACTACTCAGGGGTTGAAAATGACCCATAGGGAATATCCTGAAAGCACAAATTTCAGAGGGACCTGACAAGTGCTGAGTTCCAGGCACCCCACCCCCTATCCTGATCCAGCCACAGGACAAAGGGTGTGGCCAGAAAAGGACAAGGAAGAACTCCAAAGAGATCAGTGGTGAGTCCAGGGCAGACCCAAACCCCCTTCTCCCCAGCAATTCTCTGAACGTCAAACACACACAACTGGGCCATGACTGAGAGGGACAAACCCAGGCAGAGCCTGGATATCAGTCACAATAGGAGAACTTCATTCCAGGATAGGTCTGGCTGGGGCACCCCCCCCACGAGTACATACCTGGGGAAGAGACATTCCCACACCTCCCCACCAGAGAAGATCTCTCTGAGAATGCAAGAGTGAGAGGGGAGGACTGTAGCCCCACCCACCTCCACTGCCCCTACTCCTTCCCTGCTCTGGAAACTGAAGAGAGAGTGAAAGAGGTGGAAGCTCTGCAGGAGATACCAGACTAGACAAACAATTACAGAACCTGCCACAAGAGAGCAAGTTTTTTTTTTTAATTTTTACTTTTTAAAAATTAAAAAAAATTTTTTTGCCTGTTTGTTAGTTCATCTATTTTAAAAATATTTTTCCTTTGTGCATGAATGTGTATATGAAGGTTTGATCTGCATCTTCCCCATTTTTTCTTTTCTTTGTCTGTTTCTTTCTTCTGTGGTTTGTTTTCTGTTTATGTGTGTATGTGAATGATTGAGTGTTCATCTTTCAATTTTGCTGCTGTTGCTGGTTTTTTTCTTTATTCTTCTGTTTACTTATTTATTTATTTAGTATAAGGTTGTGTCAATATATGTGTGAGGGTTCAATATAAATTCCTTTTTTTCCCCTTGGTCTTTCCATTTTTCTTCTCCATTCACTTTGTGCTAGGCATGTGTATGTGTGTTTAGTTTTCTTGGTTTTTTGCAGCCATTTGCTTTTTTTCACTTTGTTGTTATTCCAGTTTGTTTTGAGGTGTGTGTGCATATATCTGTGTGATCAATTGTTATTTGTGTTGATTTCTGCTTTCATTGTTCTGTTTTTTTTCTTTCTTTTAAAAACATTCTTGCCCATCTTATTTCTTTCTATTTTTCTCTGTGCTCCTCATTGCTATCACTGTAGCTTGGACTCATTGGGTACACACACATACCCATTGCATCATCATATAGAGTGATTTTGGGGAGTGGGTCTCAGGGAAAACAAACTTCAATCAGTGAGCATTGTAATTTGCAAGTAGTTTCTGAATCCTGGTGCCCTATCCACTACCTTAATCAACTTTCAAGACTACAAGAGACAGCAAAACTTGCCACCCATAGTCCTATTTCAAAATAGAACAAATCTGGAGCCTGGATCACAGAAGAGTAGAGGACTGAGCAAACATCAGAAGGGAAAGCCTCTCCCACTGACACTGAATATCAGAACTAAAGAGAAAAAGAAGCCAGGCTCGGTGCCTCAGCCTGTAATCCCGCACCTTTGGGAGGCTGAGGTGAGTGGATTGCCTGAGCCCGCGGGTTCGAGACCCACCTGGACAGGCGAGACCTCATCTCTACAATAAATCAAAAAAATTAGCTGGGCATGGTAGCATGCACCTGTAGTTCCAGCTACTTGGAAGGCTGAGGGGGAAAGATTGCCAGAGCCCAGCAGGTTGAGGCTGTGGTGGCCAGAAGTGGCCACTGCACTCCAGTCTGGGCAATAGTGAGATTCCAACTCAAAAAAAAAAAAAAAAGAGAGAGAGAGAAAAACAAGAGATATGCCAAAAATGAGGAAAAACCAAAGGAACACCACAGGTAATTTCAAGTGTAACAAAGAGAAAACTACTGAATAATCAGACCTTGGAGCCCAACAATAGAAGTCACTAACAATAGAATAAGACAGGGATTAGGGAATGGATGAAAAGAGTGAATAAGACTCAAGAAAGACAAGAAGCAACACTGAAAGAACTAATCACAGAGATTTTGGCAATAAAAAATGCCATCCATGAAATAAATAGCAAGAAGGCAAGCATGGAAAGCAGAATTAATCTAACTGAAGAAAGAATCTCAGAACTTGAAGACCAAACCATGGAATTAACCTAATCTGTAAAAAACATAGAAAGAAGACTCAGAAAGAAGGAACAAAGCCTACAAGATATGTGTGATTATATCAAGAGGCCAAACCTATGCCTGATTGGTATCCCAGAAGAAGAAAGGGAAATGGAGAACAACTTGGAGCAAGTATTCCAGGAGATAATCCAGGACAACTTTCCCCATCTCACAAAGATGTGAGCAGTCAAGCATAAGAGATACAGAGAACCCCCACAAGACATCAAATGAGAAGACCAACCCCTAGACACATAGTAATTCCCCTACACAAATAGTTACAGAAGAAAAAAACCTAAAGGCAGCAAGAGAGAAAGATCAGATTACCTACTGGGAAAAACCAATCAGAATAGCAGCAGACCTATCAACAGAAACACTACAAGCAAGAAGGAACTGGAGCCCTATATTCAAAGTCCTCAAAGATAAACAGCTTCAACCAAGAATTTCCTATCCAGCCAAACTCAGCTTCATCAGTGATGGAGAATTAAAATCCTTCCCAGAATCCAATCCCTAAGAGCTTATGTAGCTTCCAGACCAGCTCTTCAAGAGACATTTATAAAAGGTATTAAGCACAAAAGAAAGGAAAAAAAAGAATGACTACACACTTCCCAAGAGAACAGCAGAACACAGAATCAACTGAGAATACAGTTCAAGAAACTTAAAAACACACACATACATCAACCCTAAAGCCAAAAGAAAATAAGCAAACAAAGAGAGAACTTTATAAGAATGCGAGAGATAAACAATCACATTTCAATAATCAGCTTGGATGTGAATGCACCACTGAAAAGACACAGAATGGCAAAGTGGACAAGAAACCATGACCCAATTATTTGCTGCAACCACGAAACTCATCTCACCACAGGGATGCAATAGACTCAAAGTTCAAGGCTAGAAAATGAGTTTCCAGGCTAATGGATCACAAAAGAAGGTAAGTGTTGTGAACTTAATATCAGACAAAACAACTTGTAAGCTATTAAAAATTTAAAAAGCGACAAAAGGGCACTACATAATGATAAAAGATCCAATCCATTGATAAATATCCATCCTAAACATATAAGCACCCAACACAGGAGCACCAGCATTTATAAAGCAACTACTAAGTAAACTACAAAAAGATATCGACTCTAACACTATTATAGAAGGGAACTTGAATATCTCACTAACAGCCCTAGATAGATCATAGAGGCAAAAAATCAACATGGAGTTAAGGAACCTAAACTTGACACTTGATCAAGTGGACTTAATAGATACCTACAGATTATTCCACCAAGTAACCACAGAATATACATTCTGCTCATTACCACATGAAACATACTACAAGATTGATCACATCCTTGGCCATAAATCAAACATAAGCAAATTCCATAAGGTTAAAACCTTGCCATGCACCTTCTAAGATCACAGTGTAATAAAAATAAATATCAATACTAACAAAATTTCCCCAAAGCCCACAAAGACGTGGACACTAACCAGCATGATGCTGAACAACTACTGGGTCGACACTGAAATCAAAAGATATCTGGAAACAAATGAAAATGAAGAAACATCTTACCAAAACCTCTGGGTTGCCATGAAAACAGTTCTAAGAGGGGAATTTATATCTCTACGAGCACACATCAAGAAAACAGAAAGATATCAAGTTGAGAGCATAATAAATCACCTAAGGGAGCTGGAAAGAGAAGACAATCAAAACCCCAACTTTAGCAGAAGAATCCAAATCACCAAAATAAGAGCCCAAATATGGGACATAGAAGACAAAAATATCATAGAAAACATCAGCAAAACAAAAAGCTGGTTCTTTGAAAGAATTAACAAGATTGATGAACCCCTAGCTAGAATGACCAGGAAAAAGAGAGAAAAAGCCCAAATAAACACAATCAGAAATATAAAAGATCAAATCACAACTGACCCCAAAGAAATACACAAGATTATCAGAGATTAATATATACACCTATATGGAAAAAATTTGATAACCTAAATGAAATGGAGGACTTTCTGACAACACACTACCTCCCTGGGTTGAAACAGGAAGACATTGAGACACTAAATAGACCAGTAACAACCCAGGATATTGACTCTGTCATACAGAAACTACCTACAAAAAAAAAAAAAAAAAAAAAAGCCCTGGACCAGATGGCTTTCCAGCAGAATTCTATAAAACATACAAAGAGGAGCTGATAACAATCCTGCTGAAAGTATTCCAGGCAACTGAGAAAGATGGAATTCTCCCCAAATCATTTTATGAAGCTAACATCACACTGATACTCAAACCAGATAAAGATCCAACAAAAAGAGAACTACAGGCCATTATCCCTTGTGAACATAGATGCAAAAAATTCTCAACAAGATTCTAGAAAATCGGAACCAAAAACACATCTCAAAGGTCATCCACTATGATCAAGTAGGCTTCATCCCCAGGATGCAAAGCTGTTTCAACCTTTGCAAGACCATAAATGTAATCAAATACATCAACAGATGTAAAAACAAGAGTCACATAATTATATCATTAAATGCAGAAAAAGTCTTTGATAAAATACAGAATTCCTTCTTGATAAAAACCCTCAAACACCTTGGTATAGAAAGAACATACCTCAAAATAGTAAGTGCCATCTATGAAAAACCTACAGCTAACGTATTGCAAAATGGACAGAAACTGGAAACATTTTCCCTGAAAACTGAAACAAGGCAAGGCTTCTTACTCTCACCCCTTTTGTTCAAAACTGTGTTGTAAGTCCTAGCTCAGGCAATTAGACAAGAGAACGAAATCAGGGGTATCTAAATAGGAAAAGAGGAAGTCAAATTATCCCCCTTTGCTGATGATATGATCCTATACTTTGAAAATCCAAGAAAATCTGTCAAAAACCTGTTTGCACTAATAGAAGTCTTTGGCACAGTCTCTGGGTAAAAAACTAAATGTGCAAAAGACAGTTGCATTCCTATACACCAACAACAAACAGAGACCCAAATAAAAAGCACCATCCTATTCACAATAGCCACAAAAAAATGAAATACCTCAGCATCTTCCTGACCAGAGAAGTGAAAGATCTTTACAGTGAGAACTTTAAAACGTTGCTCAAAGAAATCCAAGAAGACACAAACAAACGGAAAAATATTCCATGCTCATGGATAAGAGGAATCAACATTGTTAAGATGTCCATCCTACCAAAGGCAATCTATAGATTCAACACAATACCCATTAACTTGTCAACATCATTCTTCTCAGACCTGAAAATGATAACACAGAAATTCATATGGAAACATAAACGACCGCAAATAGTCAAAACAATCCTTAGCAAAAGAAACAAAGCAGGAGGTATCACACTTCCAGACTTCAAACTTTACTATAAGGCTACAGTAATCAAAACAGCCTGGTACGAGAACAGGCATATAGCCCAATGGAACAGGATAGAGATTTCAGAAGCAAAGTCTCAATTTCTCAACCAACTTATCTTTGACAAAGCCTCCAACAACAATCACTGGGGAGAGGAGAAGCTATTCAGTAAATGGTGCTGGGAAAACTGACTGATCACATGAAGAAGCTTGAAACAGGACCCCTACCTATCACCATACACAAAAATCAACCCTAAATGGACCAAAGACCTTAATGTAAGACCTCAAACTATAGCAATATTAGAAAATGCAGAAGACACCCTTATGGAAATTGGAATTGGCAACCATTTCCTGATCAGATCCCTAAATGCTCATATCATAAGAAGTAAGATAGACAAGTGAGACCTCATCAAACTGAAAAGCTTCTGTAGAGCAAAAGAAACCATTAACAGAGCAGGGAGACAGTCCACAGAATGGGAAAAAATATTTACCAACTGTATATCTGACAAAGGCCTAACATCTAGAATCTACAATGAACTCAACGGGCAGAAAGGAAAAAACAAACAGCCCCATTAAAAAGTGGGCAAAGACATGAATAGACACTTCTCAAAAGAAGATGTCAACAGACACATGAAAAAGTGCTCAGCCTCACTCATCATCAGAGAAATGCAAATCAAAGCCAAACTGAGATACCACCTAACCCCAGTAAGAATGGCCATCATTAATAAAACAAACAACAACAGATGCTGGGGAGGATGTGGAGTAAAAGGAATGCTTCCACACTGCTGGTGGGGATGCAAATTAGTGCAACTTCTTTGGAAGACAGTGTGGCAATTTCTGAAAGAACTAGAAACTGACCTTCCATATGACCAAGCAATTCCCTTATTGGGCATTTATCCGCAGGAACTCAAATCATTCTCCAAAAAAGATACCTGCTCACATATATTTGTTGCAGCTCTATTCACAATAGCAAAAACATGAAATCAACCACGCTGCCCATCGAAGTTGGACTGGATTAAAAAAATGTGGTACATACACACAATGGAATAATATTATGCATCCATAAAGGACAAACATATGGACTTTGCGGCAACTTGGATGGATTTAGAGTTGATCATACTTAGTGATCTATCACAGAAACAAAGAACAGAGCACCATATGTTCTCGCTCATTAGCAAACCTTGAACAATTATCATAATACTATAAGAAAGAAATTGGCAATAGTGGGAAACTGCCAGGGGAATGGGGTTGGAATTTGCAGGTGAGAGAAACTACCGGGGGGGGGCACACCTCATCAACAAGGGTGCCTACATAATTAGCATTTGTATACCTAACCTTGAATTGTACCCCACATCTTTAAAATTAAAAAAAAGTTACAAAGGCTGGGCTCAGTGGTTCATTCCTGTAATCCCATACTTCTGGAAGGCTGAGGCAGGAGGATCTCTTGAGTCCAGGAGTCCGAGACCAGCTTGGGCAACATAGTGAGACCTCCTTTCTACAAAAAATAAAAATAAAAAATTTAGCCAGGCTGGTGGCACACACTTGTAGTCCCAGCTATTCAGGAGGCTGAGAAAGGTGGATATTTTCAGCCCAGTAGTTTGAGGCTATGGTAAGCTGTGATTGTGGTATGCTGTGAAGTGCCACTGCACTGCATCCTGGGTGACAGAGTGTATCCTGACTCAAAAAAAAAGTGACATAAAGTAGCATGAGCAGTCAAATTTGAGCCTTATAAAAGTTGAGCAGTGAAATATATATAGATATTTTTAAAAAGGG
Organism: Carlito syrichta; assembly: GCF_000164805.1. Taxonomy (NCBI): domain Eukaryota; kingdom Metazoa; phylum Chordata; class Mammalia; order Primates; family Tarsiidae; genus Carlito; species Carlito syrichta. The sequence continues at coordinate 19,093 of NW_007252345.1, read as the reverse complement.
ATCTCTTTATATGTGACCAGTTTTTATTCTCTTGCTGCTATCAAAATTCTTTTTGTCTTTAGGTTTTGACAATTTGATTATTATGTGTCTTGGTGACTTCTTCTTTGGGTTGAACCCGTTTGAAGACTTTGAGCTTCATGTACTTGAATGTTCATATCTCTGTCCAGATTTGGGATATTTTTCACCATTATTTCTTTAAATAAACTTTCTGCCCCTTTCTCTCTCTCCTCCTTTTGTGACTGCCATTATCTGCAAATTAGAACTCCTGATCGTATCCCATAAATCCCATAGGCTTTCTTCACTCCCATTTTTTTTTTTTTGACTCGGAGTCTCACTCTGTTGCCCAGACTGGGGTGCAGTGGCCTCTCCCAGCCACCGCAGCCTTGACCCGCTGGGCTCCGGCGATCCTTCTGCCTCAGCCTTCCGAGTAGGAATTACAGGCATGTGCTACCATGCCTGGCTGATTTTTTTGGGGGGGTTTATTGTAGAGATGAGGTCTCGCCAAGTTGCCCAGGCGGGTCTCGAACCTGCGGGCTCAGGCAATCCACTCATCTCAGTCTCCCAAAGCGCGGGATTACAGGCTGAGCCACTGAGCCTGGCTTCCTTCCCATTTTAATGTTTTTAATTAAATTTATTTATTTTAAAGATGTGTGATACAATTCAGGGTGAGGTGCACAAGTGGTCATCGTATTGGTAAGTTTGGGCCTCACTTCACCTCGTTTGGGATCAAGTACCCTCAACAGTGTTATGTGTCCCTTGCCTCCTCTGGCAGTGACTTGCTACTGCCAATCCCTTTCATGTAGCATCATGATAAATGTCCAGGTTCCACTTTTGAATGAGAACATGTGGTACTCAGTTCTTTGTTTCTGTGATAGATCACTGAGTATGATGGACTCTAAATCCATCCAAGTTGCTGTGAAGTCCATAATTTTTTCTTTCTTTATAGCTGCAAATATTCCTTTTTTTCTTTTTCCTCCCCTGTCTGCATAATTTCAAATGACCTGTCTTCGAATTCACAGATTCTTCCTTCTGCTTGATCAAGTATGCTCTTGGTGCTTTGCTTTGCATTTTTCATTTTATTTATTTTATCTTTGGCTTTAGAATTTGTGTTTGATCCTTTTTATTAATTTCTTTCTCTTTGTTGAGCATTTTACTTTGTTTATGTATTGTTTTCTTAAATTTGTTGTCTACTTGTGTTCTTTTGTAGCTCATGGACCTTTCTTAAAAAAATTTAAAAAAATTCTTTGCCAGGCACTTTATAGATCTCCAATTTTGGGGAGGCTGATTACTGGAAAAGTATAGTATTTCTTGGGCTGTGCCATATTTTCTTGATTTTTAAATGTTCTTTAAAGTCTTGTGTTGCTGTCTTTGCATTTGAAGAAACAGTCTCCTCTTCCAGTCTTTATTGACTATCTTCAGGAGAGAAATTCCTTCACTAAACAGTCCAGTTAGGAATTTTGAGGTTCTCTCAGACCTTTTCTATGGATGTGCCCACTCCATCCTTCTTGTTCCCATTTAATTAAGGAAAAATTCTTAATACAGTATGCCTTTTCTTAATCCTGCAAACTGAGCTCAGATGCTGACAGCCTCCTGTTTGTTTTCCTTAGGATGGTTTTCAAAAATGCTCACGTTGCGTGTTTCCTTCTAATCCCACAGAATCAGGCCAGCTTGCCAATTCATGAGTTGTCTGCAGAAGCTTACATTTGCCATCTGTGGGGTGTGCATGGGAAGCCGGCCATGGGTGGGAGGAAGTGAGGTATGTAGAACATTGGAGGTGTCTGTGGGCCAGTTGAGGGAAGTCTACGGGCTAGGTGCCCAAGCTGCTCATGGAAGTCTTGATGAAGTCCATGAAGTTGTTAGTAGGATCAGTGGACCTTTGTTGAGTTTGAAGCCCTAGTTTCTGTGATTCTTTGTCTCTCTTCCTTGCTCTCAGCTTCTCTCAACCACTCAGCTGTGCTGATTGCCTCAGTGTTGTATATGGGACAAGAAAGAAGTTATCCTTTGAAGAAGTATCCTGCATGCCTGGGGAAGCTGAGCACATAGTCATTATGCTCTCAATTTTCCCTGTAGAAGGAATAGAAGGGCAAGGGGCTCTTTCTTGGCACTGAGATGTGTTGCCTTGGGGGATGGGTGATACAGGTAAAGTGCAACTCTTCTTACCCACTTCAACACATCTATTCTCAGATTTTTTTTGCACCACTGGTGTGCTAGAACTTCCCTAAGTAGACTACTGGACTCTCGTAGAGGTACTTAATTATGAGTGGCTATCAAATTCTGCTTCTGTGGAGGAATGAGAGTTAAAAATGTCTATTCTGCCATCTTGCTTATACAATTCCTATCTAATGCTTCTACAGTGTTAAATATAAAGAAGCATATTGACTCATAATAGCACCACGCAAAACCCTGTGACTGTGACAAGAGTAGTACTTTTTATAAATGAGGGAACTGAGGCCCAGAGAGGCCCAACGTCTCATAGCTAGTGAGTTAGGTGAGATCCAGATTTGAATTCAAGCACTCTGGCTCCTGAGGCTATATGTGTTCTTAACCATTTTGTTATATTATAGAATAAATATGCATACAGTTTGTGATTCATAGTTAATGTTATAGGTGGAAGAGATATGGAAAAAATATGAATAATTAAACAAACGTTAGACAAGTGAAGTAATAAGTAGCTATAGAAGTTACAAAATGAGCTGGGTGCAGTGGCCCACACCTGTAATTTCAGCACTTTGGGAGGTCAAGGCAGGAAGATTACCTGAGCCCAGGAGTTCAAGACCAGCTTAGGCAACATAGTAAGACCTGGTCTGGAAAAGAAAATTAAAAAATTAGCTGAATGTGGTGACACACACCTGTAGTCCCACTTACTCGTACTTGGGAGACTGAGGAGGAAGTATTGCCTGATCCCATGAAGTTGAGGCTGTGGTAAGTCATGATCATGCTACTGTACTTCAGCCTGGGCAACAGAGTTGGTACTCTGACTCAAAAAATATATATATTTTTAAAAGAAGTTACAAAACTCTTTTTATCTTTGTCATTGTGCTCCTCTGGGTCAAGTCAAGCAAATATAATATTTATTCTTCCTCCAAAAAGTCACATGATCATGGCTTACTTTCCCTTATAGACTATGTGTACTTTAAAACAAATACATTGCTACTGAATAAAAGTTGTAGTATCACTAAAAAAGAAAAGAGAAGTGAATTATTTCAGAAATTATGCCCATTAAACAAACTAAATATTTTAAAACAATTAATTCCATAAGAGTACCAGAAACCTAAAAATACTTTCAAAATAGTCTTCAGACACCAAGCAAAGTTATACAAGGCACAGTTTGACAAATCTAACTGTAGCTCTCCATTGTTAACCTCAAAGCCAAGTCAATGTGAATGCTGGGTGGTGGAAAACTCAGAAGGCTGCTGCATATTTCAGCTCTTGCTGGGTCTCTGGATTCTGACCTCTGAACACTGACAAAGCAGAGTCCCACTCTGAAGGGAATGCACAGCAAAGACATCTGAATTTCCTTCCCTCCCCGTGCTGTGCAATCACCTAATTTTTATCTATCTCTTAGGGGCCAATAACAAATGATTCAGGTGAATCCCAAGTTGTCCCTTTAGGGTTCTCAGAAAATGAGAGATTTTTATGTCTGAGTACCCAGTGGGAGAAAATGTAACTGATGTTCATTTTATTTATTTTTATATTTAAAGAGCTTCTAAGCCTAAAGCCTTTAAGCATACTGACCTGCCTGGAGAGCTTTGACCTATGCACAGCCCTACTTGCGAAATCCTGTGCTGATGATCTAAAGGCATTTCAGATCATAATTCTGGGGTCACAACCACTTGCAGTTCTCATAAATACTTTTGAAGCAAATGAAGAATAGGAAAGAAGATTTTAAAACTTTAAGATATAAATTCTACTGAAGCAAGAAAAGATTGCAGCAATAGCAAACATTCATCTCATCTGAAAAAAGTCCTGTACACTTCAATCACTTAAAAGTATCTGATATATAAAAACAATCTCAAAAAAGGAAGTAGTGCTGTATATGATTCAGAAAATAAAAGATTACAGCATTTAGTCATAAGATACTTTGACAGGTGGGTGTTTCAGTGAAAGCACACTGTGAGTCTTACAGCTTGGACAAGTCATCCATTTAATTAGTGTCACTGTTTCCTACTCTTGCCAATACTCTGTCAAGCACTGAAGTCAGAGTAGTGAAAAGACACCAACTCTGCCTTTTTGGAGTTTATAGCTATTGTGAGGACAGGCAGGTAAACAAGCAATTGTGTTCTTCCAATTGCAATGAAAGCAGTGTGGTACAGTTCTACACAAGATGCCTGATGCATCTAGACTACTCACCTGAAAGATGAAGTTAAAGAGGAGAAGGAAGGCGAGGGGAGGGATGCAGATGGTGATGGTGAAAGTAAGAAGCATTCCAGGCAGAATCAGAAGCATGGGGCAGTTGAAAAAGAGCCTTATGCACTAAAGCAACTGCTAGTAAGTTCAGTTTGGCTAGAACCTATAGTTGTGGCAAAGGTACTAGGTAGCGATGAGACTGAAGAAGTAATCAGGGATCAGATTCTGAAGGTTCTTGTTGAGGAGATTCATTCTATTCCTATGGCAGTATGAAGTCTGGTTAGGTATGCCATTAATCTGGTCAGTCTTCACCCTACTCATTTCAGAAGTAGATGGCAGGGCTGGTTTTATAGGTATGTGACCAGTACAGTTACATAGGGGCCCATGATTAGAGGACCCTGTGCTTGGGGCTTAATGCAACATGGTCATACTCTTCAAATGCTTAGTAATTTTATTTTTGAATTTGTGTTTTGTAAATTATATTTGAAATGACAACAAGGCAAGCATGTGTAAGGAGCTTGAAGCCTCAACTCAGAGGTCTTGCCTCCTGGCTCCTCCTTGGAACAAGTTCTCAGCCATGTGCTCCTCTGCCTCCAAAAACCCATGCCCCACATGGCTTCAGTTTTTAAAGAACTTGCATAACAGTGAAATGTTGGAGTCTTTCATTCCCTTTAAGATCAGAAACAAGACAAGGATGGCTACTATCATTTCCTTGATTCTGTAAAGTATTATCTAGGAAATATGTGCAAGAAAAAGTAAAGGTTAAAAATATTAGAAAGACACAATTATCATTATTTGTTAAAGAAATTAAAGCAGTCATTACTTTAAAGCAAGGGACATAAACCAGAACCTTTGTAATAGATCAGCAACATTTTTCATATAATAAAAATTATCAAAATTTTAAAAGATCAGGAGAATCGACTAATTAGCATATATTGAAATATGATGGTATTTATACTTAAAACCAATCTCCTGAAACTATTGGCTTTTAGTTGTATCTTGTGGAGATTAAATACATATATATACACATATATATACACATATATACACATGCTTTTCTAAGGTGAAGATGTTTGCTGTCCTTCTTTTTTACCCTGATTTCTCTGATCCTTAATTTTTTATCTTGTGATATGGTTTCCCAACTCTCTCATCCCATTACTTCTCTCCTGGGCCTACTCCATTTTGTCAGCTTCTTTAAAGGACGCTTTCTAGAAGTGAGCACAACACTCCAGGAGTGGTCTGATTGTTCCAGAATGGGATGGAATTGTGATAACTTCAAGTTTGCTCGTTATTTTGAGAAGATTCTCTTTATTGGTATACACTAAGCTTAGAGATAATGGAAATGTATGCCATTCCACATTTGATTGTATTCATCCTCTATTTTCATTCTACAAGTTGACCATATGAACCCAAATTCAGGAACTCTATACACTCCTTATTACCTTTCCTTTTTTTAGGTCTGTGTTATAATTCTAGCCTGAATTCATTTTATACCCAGAATCTGTCATCTCAGTACCTTTGCATAACCCCCACCTACCACATCCTTTTAATTTGATGAACGTGCCTTTCAAGAGTTCCTTCCAGAAATTTGTTGAACAGGATAGGCTCAAAAGTTCAGATAATGTAATTTCTCTGACAATGAGAATTGTACATTGGAAACAGTCAACTAAAGAGAGTTCTTGAAATTCATTATAGATAGAACAAATCTTCATCTGCTAAGGTTGCTTGGGTTTCATCCAGCTGGCAATTCACTGAAATGGAGTAGTGAGCAAAACAAAGAAACTTTGGGAGGGAGGAGGTTGCTTATGTTTTTATTTGTGAAAATGTCATTGAGACCATCCTTGACCTCATCAAGCAATCCACCTACTCAATTTTCTTAGTCCCTGAATTCAACAAGCCATTTCAAAAGCAGTTTTACAAACTGCCTCATTTTCCTCTCACTCTTTTACCTCTGAAAAATTCCTGTTCACCTTTCAAGTAGTAATTCAAATAGTACTTTATCTTTGTTGTGTCCTTGAGCCTCTACCCCCATCTTCTACACCTATTACAGGAACAGATAATAGCTTGCTCATAGTTACTCAAAAATAATAGTTTGTTCTTCTAACATAATATTCATTATAACATATTGCAGTCAATAACTTATGTGTATGACTCACTAGTTTGGGTACCACTTGAAAGAATTTGGGTTTAACTTGTCTTTATTTCCTCAGTGGCTTGTACAGGGCTTGGTCAATAATAGGTGCTCAATAAATGTTTATTGAATGAAGAAAATTATCTTATGTGCACACCTCAAATTAAAATCTACTGTAAAGTGGTTTAGTTTTATTATTATTAAGTTGGATAGCCCTTTCCAAAAACCTACCCAAGGGGCCAAAACCATAAACTTAAATTTTTTGAATTGTTGAAATGTCAAAAAGCAGAAATATGTTAAACCCAATTCTCCTGAGGCTATGCTTTGGTACGGGAACAGGATTCCCAAAGTCACTTCTATCTTCTTATAATTTATTGATTGAAAGACGGGCTTCAAAGTATTTGGTCATGGAGTGAGAGATCTAGTATTCCACTCAGAAACAGAAAAAAGGTTGAAAAGGTTGAAATATTTTAGCCATGGGATAAAGGGTCCCAAAGGGAAGATGACATGCAGGACCAGAAGGAAGAAGACTTACTTAATATATGGTAAAGACATTAATTTAAGGTAGACTGTAATAAGTTAAAGATTTGTTTGTAATTCAAAGATAACCACTAAAATATTGATGCTAATTGGCTGACTACAGAGCTAATAGAGGAGGTAAATGAAACATGTATATGAATGAGTTGCTGACTTCAATGGGACATGTTCACTTACCCTACCATGTATGTGTGAGTATGTATGTTTGTCTGTAATTTGGAGGGGTAGGAAACTAGCATGTGGGAGGGCAAAGAAAGAAGAGGCCACAAAGAGAAGCCACAGTTAGTAGCCAAAGTCTGGTATACAGAAGCTGTACTGTAAATAGTATTGATTGTTTGAATGAGTGAATGGGTGAATGAATGAATATGTGAGTGAATGATGTGGCTGTGATTTAAACAGAGAAATCTACTTTGAGTGATGGAGAATAAAAGAATTCTAGGCTATTAGTGTTAAAGGAGAAATTAGAAAGTGAGGAGAAGAATGTCAAATAAAAGTATAGGAGATGTTGATATGGTTTGGATATTTTCCTCTTCCAAATCTCATGTTGAAATTTGATCTCCAACATTGGAAGTGGGGCCTAGAGGGAGGTGTTTGAGTTACGGGAGTAGATACATCACAAATGGCACAGTGCCATCCTCACAGTAATGAGTGAGTTCTCGAGGTATTCGTTACCATGACATCTAATTGTTAAAAAGAACCTGGCATCTCCACCTTTCTCTTCCTCCATTTCTTGCCACATGACATGCTTGTTCCCTCTTTGCCTTCTGCTTGATCGGACGCTTCCTGAAGTCTTTACCAGAAACAGATGCTGGCATCCTGCTTCTTGTACATACTGCAGAATCATTTGGCAAATAAACCTCTGTTCTTTATAAATTACCCAACCCCAGGTATTCCTTTATAGCAATGCAAATTTGGCTAACATGAGTGGCAAACAAATAAAAAAGAGAAAGAGAGAAGGGTGTATTCAGTGGTTGGAGGGGAAACTTTGGGTTTTAAATGTATGCTAACCAAAGTGGGCTCTCTGGCACTAGCTAACGTACTGGAAAACCCATCTAACTTCACCTAGTAAAAAACTAAGAGTTTAATAAATAGCTATCTATGAGGTGCTGAGTTAGGAAGAAGAGTTTCAGTCATTCAATGACAATTTTATAAGTTAGGCATCTATTACTGTATAAATAAGTTCAGGTATCTCTAGTCCATATAGGTGACTGCTATTCATGCAGGATCAGCTGTAATAGAAATTTTATCCATAATACCACTGTACATAGAACTAGAAAAACCAAGTTATTTCCTGAAGAAGGAATTTCTGCTAAGAACATACTCAAAGTTTAAATACTACATCCATAAATTTGCTCCACAGTCTTGGTTTGATTGGATCAACAGACCAATTAGTCAGAAAATAGCTCTGGTGTGGCCAGGTGCTCTGTGAAGTAAACATGAAATATCCTTGAAAATATGCTACTCTACATACTTCTCTCCAAAGTTATAACATTTTTACCAATTGACTATTTAAATGTATACTATTTTAAAAGTAAATGTTATGAAGCATTCTGAATGGAACTTTTTAGGAGCCTGGTATATGATCTTCAACTGAGAATAAATGTATATATAGTAAGATCTTAATAAAGTGGATCCTGCTTACCTGTAACAACAAATTAAATTTAAGTAAAAAAGTCAAATGAGCAATTCAGGGTTAGGTATATAAATGTTCATTATGCAGGTACCCTCATGACACTTTTAAAAAAATTTATTTTATTTTAAAGATGTGAGGTACAATTCAGAATTAGGTATACAAGTGATATCATACAGGTAAAGTTTGGGTCTATCTTTGGTCCCCACTTTGCCTGGTTTGAGATCAGGTACCCTTATTAATTTTATATATGCAAATTCCTCCCTCCCCTGGCAGTTTCTGGCTACTGCCAACCCTTTTATTATTATGGTAAATGTTCAAGGTCCACTTATGAGTGAGAACATATGGTACTCAGTTCTTTGATAAATCACTGAGAATTATAGACTCTAAATCCATCCAAGTTGCTGTGAAGTCTATAATTTGGTTCTTCTTTATGGCTGTGTAATAGTCCATCATGTATATGTACCACATTTAAAAAAAATCCAGTTCAGCTTCAATGGGCAGCACGGTTGGTTCCATGTTTTTGCTATTGTAAATAGTGCTGCAATAAACATGCATGCACAGGTATCATTTTTGTAGATTGATGTAAGCTCCTCTGGGTATATTCCCAGAAAGGGGATTGCTAGATCATATGGAAGGTCAATTTCTAGTTTTTTTCCATAGAGGATGAACTAGTTTGCATTCCCACCAACAGCGTAGATGCATTTCCTTTTCTCTGCATCCTCACCAGCATCTGCTGTTTTTTGTTTTATTAATGATGGCCATTCTTACTGGAGTTAGGTGGTATCTCAATGTGGTTTTGATTTGCATTTCTCTGATGATTAGTGAGGATAAACATTTTTTTCATGTATCTATTGGCTGCTCATATGTCTTCTTCTGAGATGTGTCTATTCATGTCTTTTGCCCACTTTTTAATGGGGCTGTTTGTTTTTTCCCTTTCAGCATGTTTGAGTTCCTTATAGATCCTGGATGTTAGACTTTTGTCAGATATGCAGTTGGCAAATATATTTTCCCATTCTATGGGCTATCTCCCTGCTCTCTTGATGGTTTCTTTTGCTTTTCAGAAGCTTTTCAGTTTGACGAGGTTCCACTTGTCTATCTTATCTCTTATGGCATGGGCACCTGTGGGTTTGATCAGGAACTGAGTGTCTATTCCAATTCCATAAGGGTATCTGCTGCATTTTCTAAGATTCTTAAAGTTTGAAGTTTCAAATTTAGGTCTTTGATCCATTTGGAGTTGATTTTTGTGTATGGTGTCAGGTAAGGGTCCTGTTTCATTCCTCTGCAGTTTTCCCAGCACCATTTACTGAATAGTTTGTTCTCTCCCGGGTGGTTGATGTTGGAGGCTTGGTCAAAGATGAGTTGGTTGAGAAATTGAGGTTTTGCTTCTGGAATCTCTATCCTGTTCCATTAGTCTATATGCCTGTTCTTATACCAACACCAGGTTGTTTTGATTATTGTAGCCTTATAATAAAATTTAAAGTCTGGAAGTGTGATACCTCCCATTTTGCTTCTTTTGTTAAGAATTGTTTTTCTATTCATGGTTGTTTATGTTTCCAAATGAATTTCGATATTGTTTCCAGATCTGAGAAAAATGTTGTTGGTAATTTAATGGGTATTTTGTTGAATGTATAGATTGCCTTTGGTAGGATGGACATCTTAACAATGTTGATTCTCCAAATTCACAAGCGTGGAATATTTTTTGATTTGTTTGTATCATCTTTGACTTCTTTGAGCAATGTTTTGTAGTTTTCATAGTAAAGATCTTAAGCTTCTCTCACTGGGAAGATGCCGAGACAGCTTATTTTTACTGTGGCTATTGTGAATAGAATTGTGCTTTTTATTTGTTTCTCTGCCTGATTGTTGTTGGTGTAAAAGAATGAGACTGTCTTTTGCACATTTATTTTGTACCCTGAGACTTTGCCAAAGTTCTTTATCAGTGCAAGAAGGATTTGACAGATTCTCTTGAATTTTCTAGGTATAGGATCACATCATCAGCAAAGAGGGATAACTTCTTCTTTTCCTATTTGGATACACTGATTTCCTTCTCTTGTCTGAATGCTCTAACTGGAACTTTCAATACTATGTTAAACAGGAGGAGTGAGAGTGAGCAGCCTTGTTTTGTTCCGGTTTTTGGGGAAATTGCTTCCAATTTTTTGCCCTTTTAGCAGTATATTGACTGTGGGTTTATCACAGATGGCTCTTACTATTTTGAGGTATGTTCCCTCTGTGCCTAGGTGTTCTAGGATTTTTATCAAGAAGAGATGCTGGATTTTATCAAAAACTTTTTTCTGCATCTAATAATATAATTATGTGGTTCTTATTTTGACATCTGTTGATTATTTAATTAAATTTGTGGTCTTGCAGATGTTGAACCCGCCCTGCATCCCAGGAATGAAGCCCATTTGGTCATGGTGGATGCTTTTTGAGATGCATTGTTGGATCTGATTTTCTAAAATCTTGTTGAGAATTTTTGCATCTATGTTCATCAGGGATATTGGCCTATAGTTCTCTTTCTTTGTTGGATCTTTACCTGGTTTGGGTATTAGTGTGATGTTAGCTTCATAAAATGATTTGGGGGAGAGTTCTGTCTTTCTTGTTTGCCTAGAATAGTTTCAGTAGGATTGGTATCAGCTCCGCCTTGTATACTTTATAGAAATCCACTGGAGACTCATCTGATCCAGGGGGTTTTTTTTGTAGGTACTTTTCTTATGACAGAGTCAATTTCCTGGGTTGCAACTGATCTACTTAGGATCTCAATTCCTTCTTGTCTCAACCTTGGGAAGTTGTGTGATGTTAGAAAGTCTTCTATTTCACTTTGATTATCGAGTTTGTTTCCATACAGGTATTCATAGTAATCTCTGATAATTGTTTGTATGTCTTCGGGTCAGTTGTGATTTGATCTTTTGCATTTCTGATTATATTTTTGGGTGTTTTCTCTCTTTTTCTTGGTCATTCTGGCTAGGGGTCCGACAATCTTGTTCATCCTTTCAAAGAATCAGCTTTTTGTTTCATTGCTATTTTCTGTGGTATTTTTGTCTTCTATGTCCTGTATTTCAGCTTTTAATTTGCTGATCTGGATTTTTCTATTGAAGTTAGGGTTTTGGTGGTCTTGCCTTTCCAGTTCCCTTAAGTGATTTGTTAGGTTGTCAACTAGTTCTCTTTCTATTTTCTTGATGTGTGTTCATAGAGATATAAATTCTCCTCTTAGTACTGAGTTCATGGTATCCCAGAGGTTTTGGTAAGATGTTTCATCTTTTCATTTGCTTCCAGGAACCTTTTAATTTCTGTTTTGACTTCTGTGTTGACCTAGGAGTCATTCAGCTTCATACTGTTTAGTGTCCATGTCTTTGTGGGTTTTGGAGGAATTTTGTTAGTGTTGATATTTATTTTTATTGCACTGTGGTCTGAGAAGGTGCATGGCAGTATTTCAATCTTGTGAAATTCATTTATGCTTGATTTATGACTGAGGATATGGTCGATCTTGGAGTACATTCCATATGGTGATGAATAGAATGTATAGTCTGTGGCTGTTGGATGAAGTGTTCTGTAGGAATCTACTAAGTCCATTTGGTCAAGCATCAAGTTGAGGTTTCTTATCTCTTTTTGCCTTGATAATCTATTTAGGGTTGTTTGTGGGGTATTTAAGTCTCCAGTATGATAGTGTTAGAGTCAATATCTTTTTTTAGTTTACTCAGTAGCTGCTTTATAAAAGCTGGTGCTCCTGTGTTGGGTGCACATATGATTAGGATGGATATTTCTTGTTGATGAATCAAACACTACTCATTATGTAGTGTCCTTTTGCATCTTTTTAAATTTTTGATTGCTTAAATGTTACTTTGACTCAAGATACTTAAAAATTTTTCTGACTACTGACGCTTACTTTTAAAAGCTCGGTGTTTTGCCTACTTCCTTTTTTTTTTTTTTTTTTGAGTTGGAGTCTCACTCTGTCGCCCAGACTGAAAGGCAGTGACCGCTTCCGGCCACCGCAGCCTCGCCTGCTGGGTTCCGGCGATCCTTCCTCCTCAGCTTTCCAAGTAGCCAGAATTACAGGCATGTGCTACCACGCCCGGCTGATTTTTTGATTTATTGTAGAGATGAGGTCTTGCTGCCCAGGCGGGTCTCAAACCTGCGGGCTCAGACAATCCACTCACCTCAGCCTCCCAAAGGCGCGGGATGACAGGCTGAGCCACTGAGCCCGGCTGCCTACTTCCTTTTTTGTGTGTCTTACACACTCATCTTGGGTCCTTGAAAGCCTTTTTGCCTGCCACATCGCTCTGAGCATTATTTCCCATCTTATAGAGCAAAACTTGTACATAGAGTAAATTTAAGAAGTCCAGGGTGTAAGTTCTGCCTTCCTTACATTCCTGGCTTTGATATCTGATCTCTTGCCTAATTTCCATTTCCTTTTGCTCATGTTCTGAAAGTAAAGTCTCTGTCTTGGTTCTTGCAAAGGAATCTTGCTCAGCACCCCTTGTATCAAAAACTCAAGTCCCTTCTTACCTTCCATGGTCCTGCTGAATCTTGGTCCCTTAATCTTATCCTATTGTTGGACTTGTATACTTATTGCTTCTTGTCAAACTTGTCCTCCCATTAACTGACAGCTCCACAATGTTTTCTGTACTCATTTAGCCAAATGTCTTCCTGTTGCCTCCTGCCCAATATTTATAGGTACTATAAACCCCAATATGTTATATGAGAAAGATAAGTCTGTACCTCAATTTTTGAAGGCAATTATTTTAAATATTGTTCTTAACTAAAGTTATGCATTAGAATCACCGGGGGGAGCTTTTGGAAATGCAAATAAACTGGCCTCAACATATGCTTAAGTTTAAATTTTTTAAGGTGAATTTGATGTTACCTATTGATAGAATTATAGAAGGCTATAAGCTCCATCAAGGAGCTCATTCTTTGTTCCTTTGCCTCCCTCCCTTCCTTTCTTCCTTCATTTCTTCCTTTATTCAAATCACTGTATGTATGGTACCTGGCATGTAACAAGCACTCAGGAACTAGCTGCTCACTGATTGATCATAAGAGAAATGGCAGCTGAGTAAAAAGACTAAGAATTCTGAATTTAATAAGTGTGACTCATCTTGATAGAAATGTGATCCGTTTCTTATAGCAAACGATTTGGTCTTAGGACCCTTTGCATTGATAAAAATGTGGGAACCCCCAAAGCTTTTGTGTACATAGGTTGTATTTATTGATAGTTATCATATTAGAAATTAAAACTTTATATAAAAACCCACTATTGTCTGTCCATATGCCACAACCTTTAAAGAAAGGTATAATGAGCATTTGAGCAGGCCTGCACTTACCTACATTCTTAATAATTAGCAAAAGAAGATGTATCCCCTTATCTCCTATACATTCCTTGTTAAGTCACTTCAAAGAACCCTTAACCCCCTGAAGACTACACTCACTCGATTGAAATAAATGAATCCATATTCACTCTTCCCTTTTATTAGTGGTCATAGATTTGAAAATATAGCACCCATGTAACCATAAACTTTGCAATTTATATAACGTTCTGCATGTTATAACTACTAATCAATAGTGTGTTGTAGTGAATAATGTTTTACTTTGTAATAGGCTCTGTTAACTCCCTTATTCTATAGCAAGCTTATTCAACTCTTTAGTTTGGTGTTACTGACAGCACTGTGAGCTACCTTTTGGTAACCAGTGCCAGGAAATGAGGACCATAAATGATACTGCTAACAAAATGGGGATGTTACTTGAGTTGTATACACTGCTCTGTCAGTCACATAGTCAATGTATGTACCAGTAACCCTAAACTTATAACAACGGACTGTGAAACCTAAGTGGTGAGCAGACCTGTTCCAGAAATACCAGGAGCCAAGTTCTTCTCCCCGAATTCAAATTCAGAAATAAACTGCTTTCTGCCTGTTCCCTGCCTCTCGATTTATTGGCATTGAGAGATAGCAGCTGAGCATTTACTTGGACGGCAACAAACTGAGAAAATTTTAAAACAAAAGAATATACAGAAATACATTCCTTAGCCATTATGGTGATGACATCATCACTTATCACTCCAGAAAATGCCATTGCACACTTATGAGAGGGTAAGAAGGAAAAAGGCAAATAAAATCTAAATTTGGAAAGTAGTTTTTACCTCTTGGATCTTCTGGACGGGTCTCAGGGACCCCTGCGATTCCTCAGATTACCCTTTGAAAGCTTTTGTTTTATAAGGGCAAAAATTGATGGGAGAAATAATTTTTTGAAGGAGGATGAGAAGCATAGGGAGTGGGTCTGTGTTCCAAAAGCAGGCAGCTGAGATAAGGTCAAAGCCAAAGTACAGAAATCACATTTAGGAATAAGCCCAAAGACAGCCTCTAGGTGAGATAAGATTGTATAAGAATGAAGGCAGAAGTTTAAAGTAATTGTTTGATAGCAAAAATGTCTAAATAACACCTGAGCATTTGTCTTTGTCTCGTATATCATTTGTGTTTAAGTAGACATTCATGTTGATATAACATGAGATGTTTAGGTTAAAATAAATTTTATGGAGAAAGCATAGAAAGTTGGTTATGCTCTCCAAACCCTTCTCTCCTCTGCAATGCCTAAAAAAATAGCTTAGTCAGACATAGATAGGATCCCTGGACCTATACCTATCTCTCTCTAATTTAGACCAGTGGTTCTCAAGTTTCAGTGAGCATGAGAATTACCTGGAACATTTGTTCAAATGCAAAGGTTACAGTTCAAAAGATCTGAAGTGGGGCCCCTCCTTGCTCAACTGCTTTGTAATATCAAATTCTTGTTCCACTGTAACTGCTGCATCAGTCTTGGTCTTCTGGGCAGTGGGCATAAGAACCCAGTCAGCCTATAACAGCTTCTTCAAGAGTAAAATGCATTTCTTTCTTTGGGACATCCTTATTATCGAGTACTTCCAGCCAGTACTGAACTTACCTGAGGGAACTGAAGCATTGGGACATTTGGTTTTCCTTGTTGAGGTGAGAACAGACCATGTATGACAGCAGACATTGTTTATTCTTCAAGAGTAAAGAGGAAGGAGGGGCTGTTTATTGGCACCAAGTAACTGAATGCTGGGGAAGACTGACATTTGTGATACAAGGGTTGAGACCACTTTAAACATTGTAATTTATCTGAGTCCATTTCACTTTGTTGTGAAAGATGGTAGAAAACCCAATCCATTTCCTTTTGTTAACAGCTCCAGAACAAATGATCCCATTTTTTAAAGATCCCACCAAAACAGACAGGGGAGGTGACTGTAGTTCTGGTAGGTGAGGAGTTCCCCAATAATTTGTTCTTTACTGATAGGAAGGAAGGCTTTATTGCTAGTCACCATGGGATGCAGCAGACTTCCTTTATTGACACGCAGAGGCTAGAAACATTTTCATGAAAAAGAACATGATTTTGCATCTGATTCCTCTGAAAGAAGGTTAGCAGATGGGTGATTTAAAAAAATTGATAGTTTTTCAAAAGTTGGGGCTCAGCAGGTCAAGGTGGCTGAGGTTTTATCTGTAGCACTGGTCATTGTTTGTGAATAACAGTGAGACATCACATGTGGAGGCAGCAGGAATTAACACAAAAGCAGCTTTCGGGTCTGGGAGGCAGTGGGAAGGACAGGTAGAAGAAGCAAGTAGGTACTAGGGAGAAGAGAAAAGAGGAGGAGAAGGCACAGGAGGGAGCCCAAGGACTTCTTGTTCTCACTCTAGTATTCATAACACTGGGAGACTATTGGCCAGCAGATTGTGAGTTTCAAAAGCACAGGGCATTTTTTTCCACAATGTCTTTAACTAAGAGTGAATTATCTATTGAAAAGCAGAAAAAACAATGTTCTTCTTTTGATAATGAAGATTGTAGGTCATATCCTACAGAGAGACTGCAGAGCACAGTTTGGGCCTTCTGTTTATTGTTTTATCAAGGCTTAACAGATATGACTTCTCCCAGAACTCCCCCTCTACCCTAATCTGTGAACATGCCACATGGTTGTGATCAGAGTCTCTATTTCTTTCTCAATTGTAAACGATAATAGCAAAATTTTTCTTTGGTGGACAATTCTTTGTAGAAATGCCAAGAAACAGTTTGTGAGTAGCTTTAGACTAGGCCTCCCAGTATGCCTTCTGTAGTTGCAGAAATGGAAGGATGACATGGAAAAAACCATGGAGTCTTCTTTACTTCTATCCCAATAGTCATATAATAAGTCATGCATAGCCTTGGAGCGAATTATCAAATCTTGAGGCCTTAATATTGATCAATATCTTGTTCTTAAGACCTTACAATTAGACACTTGGAAGAAACTATAGGTCCCTGTACTCAGCCCAACTGCTAACAAGCTAGAGTGACCCACCTAAGCCACTTTATCCTCTCTAAGCTGTTGTCTCATTTGTGAGATGGGACTGTTGCCTGTCCAATCTCATTACATAGGATGTTTGGGAGAGTCACAAGAGATAATGGATGTACCTTAACATTGTTAAGGTCTGCACTTTCTTTAGTACCTGTTAGCCAAATATATGGAGGGTAAGGAACATGGATGAGGCAGAGAGTAACTCTACCCACATGCTTTTTCAGACATGCACAACCACTAGGGGTGGTTATACTGCCCTGATCTCTATTGTTAAAGCTGAGGGTACTTAGGAGCTTCTGATCCAGGAAAGAAAATTGTTGTCAATCACCCTTTATTTAAAAACCAAGAACTCTGACACTGTGCTATCTTTGCATTGACCTGATCTGTTACAGATAGGCCTATGCTATTTTGGTAATGGGAAGGTGCAGTCTATACACATGTGAATACCAGGAGGAACAAGAGTAGAGAAAGAGAGAGAGAGAGAGGAATTGCCTGCCCCTAGAGAAGGAGGACACAGGATAGAGGAATAAAGGGTCAGAGAAAAAGGCTTGGAGGGAGAAGCCATTCCTAGCATTTGAGTGACACATCTGTTCATCTTGTAGTTTCTTCCTTTCTACATGTGACTGATATATTGTTCCCTCTGTATAATATTGTTGATGAAAAGTGGCTCCAACTACTGCTGCCACCTCCTTCATGTTCATAGATTGCATAAATATATTTTGATATAATGGGGAAAGCAGTACTTTTTTTTTTTACGGTGACCTATCCATGTTTTTTCCCTAAAGGTGAGGCCTAAAGGCACTTTTTCTAAGATTAGCATGCAATGCATTGGCTGGAAAACAGAAGTTGCTATTTTGAAAACTCAAGCATTATTTAAAAAAGAAAAAGCAGTAAAACACTTTTTACTTTTCTAGTGGGTACAATTTTTGTTTCCAAGATGTGTTCATAGTATGCTCTAAAGGACAACCCTCAGGAATATGAAAGAATCGGAAAGACCACGTGAGTCTGCATACAGCTTGGGCGATTTTCAAGTTAGCATTGAATGATCACACAGAGTGTTCTCTGCCAAAATTCGTTTTTCTTTGATTTCAGATCACTGTGTGGCCCAGTGAAAAGAACGTTGGACTGGCTGTCAGAAGAACCCATTCTTCCACATTTAAATCACTTAATTTCCCTAAACCCAAATTCCCTGCCTTAGGCTGTATATTATTTAACATTTCTTCTAACTGTAATTTTCTATGATTTTATGACTGTAGAGAGAAAGGGTAGCATAAAGGAGCCAGAGCAGGGAAGGCATTTGGGTTGGGGGCAGTGTGCCACCAGAAACCTGTGCCACTTAAAAATCATGCTTAAAGAATATGATTGCATTCCAGTGTCATCCAAACTATACTTGTTGGACTTTAAGTTCATGTTAACGTAGGTACTAGGCAGAACAGTCGTTCTTTCTGCTCTTAAACTTCTATTACTGCTGCCTTTTTAACGAAAATATGATCTATACTATGTGAATACATTTTTTATAGGGCTTAGGAAAACAGGTAAAGTCAACATGGTGCAAGCTGGATACAAACAGTCTTCAATTCTCTCATCATCCTGCAGAGAGGAATGCTTGGGACTGGCATAGTGGGACACATTCGGGCTTATGCTTCAGGAAAGGGACCATGTCTTATTGCTGTTATACTTCTTTATATGGCAAATATGAGGACAACCACTCAGGGGCTTGGTGGTTCTAGAGAGTCTGTGCTTGGGTATCACCTTTCAGGGGGATTGAATGTCCATGCTGTTATCACCTGGAGATATTGTGGTAAGCTGAGACCCTGAGCTGTTCTACCAGCTGGAGGGAGGGGTAGCCACCAAGCCCATCCTACTCATTGCCAGGCAGCCTGGAGAATTCTTACAGGGGGTCATGTGGCTAGTATTCTCTTTACAGACTTCTGCCAGAAGCTTTCTTTTTTTTTTTCAATCAGTATTTTTTATTATGGTTTTGTGGGGTACACTTAAGGGTTAGGTGTACAATTACGTTTCATTCAGGCACCCTGTTGATAAGAGGTGTTTTCCCAGCCCCAGACAGATATTTGCTACTGTTAATCCCATCCCCCTCCTCCCCATAGTTTCCCAGTAC
>NW_007252344.1:0-9235 GCF_000164805.1 Carlito syrichta | reverse complement strand
TAGGCAGTTAAGTCAGCCTGCTAGCCAGCAGGCAAGCTAGTTAAGTCACCTAGTAGTCAGCTGACTTGACAGACGGCTCGCTAGGAAGTTAGATAGTTAAGTCAGCTGTCGAGCCTAATGGCTAGTTAGTTAAATCACCTAGTTAAATCAACTGGCTAGCCAGCTTGCTAGGTAGCTTGCTAATAAAGTCAGCTGTCTAGACAGAAAGCTAGTTAGTTAATTCACCTAGTTTAGTCAGCTGGCTAGCCAGCTGGCTAGCTATATAGCAAGCTAATTAATTCAGCTGACTAGCAAGTAGACCAGCTATTTAAGACAGCTCGCTAAGTTAGCTGGCTAGTCAGCTGGCTAGCAAGGTAGCGAGCTACTTAAGTCAGTTGGCTAGCCAGCTGGCAAGCTAATTAAGTCAGCTAGGTAAGTCAGCGGGCTAGCCAACTAGCTAACTAGGTAGAGAGCTAGTTATGTCAGATGTCTAGCCAGCTAGCTGACTAGTTAATTCAGCTGGTTGAGTCAGCTGGCTAGCCACCTGTCTAGCAGGTTAAGTCAACTAATTATGTTAGCTAGCTAGCCAGCTGGCTAGCTAGGTAGGAAGCTAGTTAAGTCAGCTGGCTAGACAGCTGGCTAGCTATTTAGGCCAGCTAGTTAATTCAGCTGGCTTCCCAGCTAGGTAACTAGGTAGCTAACTAGTTAAGTCAGCTGGCTAGCTGGTGAAATCAGCTTGTTAATTCAGCTGGTCAGCCAGCTGGCATGCTAATTAAGTCAGCTAGTTAAGTCATTGGGCTAGCCATCTGGCTAGCTAGTTAAGTCAGCTAGTTGAGTCAGCTGGCCAGCCAGCTGGCTACCTTGGTAGTTAGCTAGTTAGGCAGCTAGTTAAGTCAGCTGGTATTTAGGTATTTAGCTAGTTGAGTCAGTTAGTTAAGTCTCCCAGCTAGCCAGCTGCCTAGCAGGGTTCCTAGCTATTTACATCAGCTGGCTAGCAAGCTGGCTAGCTTAAGTTATGTAGTTAAGTCAGCTCGCTGGCCAGCATGTTAGGTAGGTAGTTAGGTGTTAAATCAGTTGGCAAGACAGAGGGCTATGTAGGTAGGTAGCTAGTTAAGTGTGCTGGCTAGCCATCAGGCTATCTAGTTATGTTAGTTAGTTAAATCAGCTGGCTATCAAGCTGTCTAGCTAGGTAGGTAGCTTGTTAAGTCTGCTGACTTGTCAGCTGGCTACTTCGTTAAGTCAGCTAGTTAAGTTAGCTGGCTGGGCTGCTGGCTAGCTAGGTGGTTAGGAAATTAAATCAGCTGGCTAGCCAGCTGGACAGGTATTAATGTCAGCTAGTTTAGTTAGCTGGCTAACCAGCTGTCTAGCTAGTTAAATCAGCTGATGAAGGCTGTTTTCTAGTCAGGTGGCTAGCTAGTTAAAAAGCTGGTTATGTCAGAAGGGTAGCCAGCTGGCTCACGAGTTATTTCAGCCAGTTACGTTAGCTGGCTAGCTAGGTACTTAGGCAGTTAAGTCAGCTGGCTAGCCAGCTGGCTAGCTAGTTATGTCAGCTAGTTAAGACAGCTGGCTAGCCAGCTTGCTATCTGGTAAGCTAGTTAGTTATGTCAGCTTCTAGCCAGCTGTCTAGCTAGTTAAGTCACCTAGTTAAGTTAGCTGAGAAGGCAGCTGCCTAGCTACGTAGCTTGCTAGTTAAGTCAGTTGGCTAGACAGCTGGCTATCTAGATTAGTCACCTAGTTAATTCAGCTGAATAGCCAGCTGGCTAGCTGTGTAGCAATCTAGTTAATTCAACTGGCTAGAAAGCAGGCCAGCTATTTAAGAGAGCAAGTTAAGTCAGTTGGCTAGCAAACTGGCTGGCTAGGTATTGCCCTAGTTAAGTTAGTTGGCTAGCCAGATGGCTAGCTAATTATGTCAGCTAATTAAATCAGCTTGCTATCCAGGTGACTAGAGAGGTAGAGAGCTAGTTAAGTCAGCTGGTAAGCCGCCTGAATATCTAGTTAAGTCAGCTAGTACAGTAACCTGGATGACCAGCTGCCTAGCTCATTAATTAATTAGTTAAGTAAGCTGGTTAACCAGCTTTCTAGCTATTTAATTCACATCATTAAGTCTTTTGGATAGCCACCTCGCTAGCTAGTTAAAAAGCTAGTCAACTCAGATGGCTAGACAGCTGACTAGATAGTTATTTCAGTTAGTTAAGTGAGCTTGCTAGCTAGGTAGATAGGTAGTTAAGTCAGCTGGTTATATCAGCTAGCTATCTAGTTAAGTCAGCTAATTAAGTCACTTAGAAAGGTAGTTATCTAGCTAGGTAGCTAGCTAGTTATTTCAGCTAGCAAATTTAGCTGGCTAGGTGGGTATCCAGCTAGTTAACTCAGCTAGTTAAGTCAGCTGTCTAGCCAGCTGCCTTGCTGGGTAGCTAGCTTGTTAAGTCAGTTGGCTAGCCAGCTGACTAATGAGTTAAGTCACTTAGTTAAGTCAGCTCGCTGGCTAGCTCTTTAGCTAGTTAGCTAGGTAGTTAAGACAGCTGGCAAGCCAGCAGGATACATAGGTAGCTAGTTAATTATGTCAGCTGGTTAGCCACCTGTCTATATTGATGTTTGGTAGTTAAGACAGCTTGCTAGTCTGCTGGCTATCTAGTTAGGTAAGCTAGTTGAGTCAGCTGGCTAGCCATTTGGCTAACTTGTTAAGTCAGTTAGTTAATTCAAGTGGCTAGCCAACTGACTTGCTAGGAAGCTCGCTAGTTAAATCAGGTGGCTAGCCAACTGGCTCGTTTTTTAAGTCAGGTAGTTAAGTCAGCTGGCTTGCCAATTGGCTAGGTAGGTAGCTAGGTTATTAAGGCAGCTGGCTAGCCGGCTGGCTAGCTAGTTAAGTCAGTGTGTTAAGTGAGCTTGCTACGCCACTGGCTAGCTAGGTGGCTAGCTAGTTAAATCAGCTCGCTAACTGGATGGCTATCTAGTTAAATCAGCTAGTTAAGTAAGCTTGTAAGCTGCCAGGCTAGCTAAGTGGCTGGCAAGTTAAACTGGCTGGTTAGCAGGCTGGTCAGGTATGTGTCCAGCTAGTTAAGTCAGCTGGCTAACCAGCTGACCAGCAGGGTGGCTGGCTAGATAATCCAGCTGGTTATCTGACAGTCCAGCCCACCAGATGGCTATTTAAGCTGGCTGGCTAGACACCTGGTCCGCCCACTAACTAGCCTGCTGGCTGCCTAGCCAGCTAGCCAGTCAGGTAGCTAGCTAGTTAAACCAGTTGTGTAGCCATGTATACAACCAGTTAAATAGCTCATTAAGTCAGCTGGCTAGCCAGCTATCCAACAAAGTAGCTAATCAGTTAGTTAAGTCAGCTCGCAACTCAGCTAACTATTCAGCTAGCTAGTGAAGTCAGCAAGCTAGAGAGTTGGATAGCTTGTTTGCTAGTTAGTTATATCACCTAGATAACCAGCTAGATAGTCAGCTAGCTAGTTAAGTCTGCTAGCAAATCAGCTAGTTACTTAGCTAACTAGTTGGCTAGCAACTCAGCTATCTGATCAGATAACTAGTTAGATAGCTCGCTTTCCTTCAGGTCAGCTAATTAGCCAGCTCGCTCACCTGCAAACCAGTCAGCGAACAAGTCAGCTCGCTCTCCAGCCAACAGGTCAATTAAATTATCGACTCACTCGCAGGCGAACCAGTCAACTAATTAGTCGGCTTGCTCGCCAGCTAACTAGCTAAATCAACTCACCGGTTGGCTTGCTCACCAGCCAACTAGTTAAAGCAGCTCACATGTCAAGTCACTCGCTAGAAAACTAGTTAAGCCAGCTCACCGGTTGGCTCATTCACAGGCTGACTAGTTAACTATCATCATTCGGCTGACTCGCTAGCCAACTAAAGTTATCTGACCAGTCATCTCACTTGCTGGCTGACTAGTTAAGTCAGCTGACCAGTTGGCTTACTTGCCAACCAAATTGTTGAGTCAGCTGACCAAACGGCTCACTCGCAGGCCGACTAGTTAAGTCAGCTCACCGGTGGGCTCACTAGCCGGCTGACAAGTTAAGTAAACTAACCGGTCAGCCGACTAGCCGGCCAACTATTTGAGTCAGCTAACCAATCGGCCGACTAGTCAGCCAAGTGGTCAGTTGACAAGTTAGGTCAACTAACATGTTTGCCAACTAGTTAGGTCAGCTAAATAGTCATCCAACTAGTCAGCCGAACAGTTAGTTCAGCAAAGTAACCAGCCAACTAATTAACCAAGCTAACTTGTGGGTCAACTCTACGGTCAACAAATTAGCCCATCTAACTATTTGGCCGACTAGACGGCCGACTTGTGAAGCCAGCTAACAAGTCAGTTGAGTAGTCAGCCAACGTGTTAAACCAGATAAGTAGTCGTCCACATCGTCAACCAACAAGTTAAGAAAACTAACTAACTCGTTACACAACTAATTAAGACAGCTAGTTAACTCATTTACCAAATAGTTAAAACAGTTAACAAACTCATTAACCAACTCGTTAATACAGCTAACTATCTTGTTAGTCAACTAGTTAAGTCAGCCAACTAAGTCAGCTAGCTAATTAGATAGCTATCTAAGTCAGTTAGCTTAGACATCTAGCTCACTAGTTAGCTAACTATTTAAGTCAGCTATTAAGCCTGCTACCTAAATATATTGCTAACTAGTAAACTCAGCTAGTTAATCAGCTAGATAGATAGTAAGCTAACTATTTAATTCAGGTAGTTAAGTCAGCTAGGTAACTAGTTAAGTCAGTCAGTTATGTCAGCTGGCTAAGTAGTTAAATCAGCTAGCTAAGTCAGCTAGTTAGTGAAGTCAGCTTTCTAATTTAGTCAGCTGGTTAAGACAACTAGCTAGGTAGTTAGCTAACGGGCTAAGTCACAGGTTGAGTCAGGTAGTTAGCTAGTTAACTAATGTGTTAAGTCAGCTGGTTGAGTCAGCAGGCTAGCTAGTTAACAAACGTGTTGAGTCAGCTGTTTGAGTAGGCTAGCTAGATAGTTAGCTAACCAGTTAAGTCATCTGGATTAGTCAGCTAGCTAGGTAGTTAGCTAACGAGTTAAGTCAGCTGGTTGAGTCAGCTAGATAGCTCATTAGCTAATGAGTTAAGTCAGATGATTAAGTCAGCTAGCTAGAATGTTAGATAACGAGTAAGCTAACTACATAGCTATCCGGTTAAGTCAGCTAGCTAGCTAGGCATCTAACTATTTAAGTCAGTTTGTTAGCTAGGTATCTAGGTAGTTAGCTAATTTCTTAAGTCAGTTGGCTAGCTAGGCAGCTAGCTAGTTAGCTAACTATTTAAGTCAGCTGGCTAGCTAGGTAGTTAGGTTGTTATGTCAGCTAGTTAAGTCAGCTGACTAGCCAGCTGGCTAGGTAGGTAGCAAGCCAGTTAAGTCAATTGGCTAGCCAGCTGTCTAGCTGGTTAATTCAGCTAGTTAAGAGAGCTGGCAAGGTAACTGGCAATGTAGGTAGCTAGCTTATTAAGTCAGCTAGATAGCTTCCTGGCTAGCTAGTGATGTCAGTGACTTAAATCAGCTGGGTAGTCAACTGGGGAGCTGGTTAAGTCAGCTAGTTTAGTCAGCTCTCTAGCCAGCTGGCTAGGTGCGTATTTGGCTACATAAGTCAGCTTGCTAACAGCAGGCTAGCTCTTCAAGTCAGCTACTTAAGTCAGTAGGCTTGCCTGCTGGCTAGGTACATAGCTAGCTAGTTAATTGAGCTGGCTAGCCAGCTTGCTAGCTAAAGTCATCTGGGTAAGTCAGCTGACTAGCCATGTGTCTAGAGAGTTAGCCAACTATTTAAGGCAGGTGTCTAGCCAGCTGACTTGCTGGCTAAGTCAGCTAGTTAAGTCCCCTGGCAACTAACTTGCTAGCTAGTTAAGTTAGATCGTTAAGTCAGTTGGCTATCCATCTGGTTAGCTAGGTAAAAAGTTAAAGTCAGATGGATAGTAATAGTCTAGCTAGTTATTTCAGCTAGTTAAGTCAGCTGGCTAGAATGGACGATAGATATATGTCAGCTAGTCATGTCAGGTATCTAGCTAGTTAAGTCAACTTGTTAAGTCAGCTGGCTAGTTAGATAAATAGTTAGGTAGCTAGTTACTTAAGCCAATTAGCTATGCCAGCTGGTTAGCTAGGTAGCTAGCTGGTTAAGTCAGCTAGTTAAGTCAGCTTGCCAGCTTGTTAAGTCAGCGAGTTAAGTCAGCTGGGTAGCCAGCTGCCTAGCTGGGTAGCTAGCTGTTAATTCAGCTGAATAGTCAGTTAGTTAGGCAGTTAAACAGCCTAGTTAAATCAGCTCACTAACCAGCTGGTTAGTTAGGTAGCTAAGTCATCTGGAACACCAGTGGGCTACTTATGTAGTTAGCTAGTTAAGTCAGCTGGCTAACCAGCTGGCTAGCTAAGTTGCTAGGCTGTTAAATCAGTCTGCTAACCAACTGGCTAGCTAGTTATGCTACCAAGTTAAGTCAGTTGTGTTGACAGCTGGCTAGCTAGGTAGCTAGATAGTTAAGTCAGCTGTCTAGCATGCTGGCTAGATAGTTAAGTCACCTAGTCAAGTTAGATGACTAGTCAGCTGGCTAGCTATATAGCAAGTTAGTTAATTCAGCTGACTAGCAATCAGGCCTACAATGTAAGTCAGCTAGTTATGTCAGGTGGCTTGACAGCAGACTAACTAGGTAGCAAGATAGTTAATTCAGTTGACTAGCCAGCTGGCTAACTAAATAAGTCAGCTAGTTAATTCAGCTGGCTAGTCATCTGGCTCACTAGTTAAGTCATCTCCTTTAGTCAGGTGGCTAGCCAGTTGGCAAGCTGGTTATGTCAAGTACTTAAGTCAGCAGGCTAGTCAGCTGGCTAGCTAGGTAGCAAGCTAGTTATGTCAGCTGGTTAGCAAGCAGGATAGCTAGTTAAGTCAGCTAGTTATTTCAGTTGGCTTCCCAGCTGGCTAGCTAGTTAAGTCAGCTGGCTAGACAGCTAGCTAGCTGGTTAAGGCACCTCATTAATTCAGCTCACCAGCCAGTTGGCTTTCTATTTAAATCAACTGGACAGTCACCTGTCTAGCAGGTTAAGTCAGCTAGTTAAGTAATCTAGCCAGACAGCTTTCTAGCTTGGTAGCTAGATATTTAAGTCAGGTAGTTAAGTTAACTGGCTGGCAAGGTAGCTAGCTAGTTAAGTCAGCTAGATAAGGCAGCTGGCTAGCTAGTTAAGTCAGTTAGTTTAGTCAGCTGGCTAGCCAGCTGCCTAGCAGGGTAGTTGGCTAGTTAAGGCAGCTGAGTAGCCAGCTGGATACCTAGTTAAGTAACCTAGATAAGTCAATGTACTGGACATTGGGTTAGTTAGGTAGATAGGTAGATAATTCAGCTAGCAAGTCAGCGGATTATGTTGGTAGGTAACTAGTTAAGTGAGCTGTGTAGCCATCAAACTATCTAGTTATGTCAGCTAGTTAAGTCAGTTGGCTATCTAGCACCCTAGCCAAGTTGTTAGCTAGCTAAGTCTGCTAGCTAGCCAGCTGGCTACTTCGTAAAGTCAGCTAGTCAAATCAGCTGACTCAGCTGCTGGCTACATATTTAATTAGACAATTGATTCAGCAGGCCAGCCACCTGGACAGTTAGTTAAGTCAGCTAGTTTAGTCAACCGGGTAACTAGCCTGTTAGCTAGTTATGTCAGCTTGTTAAGTCAGTTGTCTAACCAGCTGGCTAGCTGGTTAAAAAACTAGTTACATCAGATGAGTATCCTGCTGGCTTGCAGTTATTTCAGCTAGTTAAGTTCTCTCACCAGCTAGGAAGCTAGCTAGTTATGTCAGTCAGATATGTCAGCAAGCTAGATAGATAGGTCAGCTAGTTAAGTCAGCTAGCTACATGACAGCTAGCTAGATAGCTAGCTAGTTAAAGCAGCTAATTAAGTCAGCTGGCTAGCTAAGTAGCTAGCTCGTTAAGTCAGCTAGTTAAGTCAGCTTGCTAACTAATTAAGTCAGCGAGATAATTCAGCTGGCTAGCCAGCTGACTAGCAGGTTAACTAGCTTGTTAAGTCCGATGGCTAGCCAGCTAGCTAGCTAGTTAAGTCACCTAGGTAAGTCAACACGCTGGACAGCAGGTTAGCTAGGTAGTTTGGCATTTAATCAGCTGGCAAGCCAGCAGGATATGTAGGTATGTATATAGTTAAGTCAGCTGGTTAGCCACCAGGTGTCTAGTTATGTCAGCTAGATAAGTCTTCTGGCTATTCACCAGTCTAGCTAGGTAGCTAGCTAGTTAAGTCTGCTGGCTAGCCAGCTGGCTACTTCATTAAGTCAGCTAGTTAAGTTGGCTGGCAAGCATGCTGGCTAGCTAGGTAGCTAGGAAAATATTTCAGCTGGCTAGTCAGCTGGCTAGCTAGTTAATTCAGCTAGTTAAGTCAGCTGGCAAGCCAACATGGTAGCCAGGTAGCTAGCTAGTTATGTCAGCTGTCTAGCCAGCTGGCTAGATAGTTAAGAGACCATGTTAAATCAGTTGACTGGCCAGCTGGCTAGGTAGGTAGCTTGCAGTTATGTCAGCTTGCTAGATGGCTTCCAAGCAAGATAAGTCACCTAGTTAATTCAGCTAGATAGCCAGCTGGCTAGCTATGTAGAAAGCTAGTTAATTCAACTGGCTAGAAAACAGACCAGCTAGTAAAAACAGCTAGTTAAGACAGCTGGCTACCAGCTGGCTAGCTAGGTGGTGACCTAGTTAAGTCAGTTGACTAGCCGGCTGGCTAGTAAATTAAGTCAGCTAGTTAAGAAAGCTGGCTATACAGATGACTAGAAAGGTAGAGAGCTAGTTAAGTCAGCTGGCTAGCCAGCTGAAAAACTAGTAATGTCAGTTTGTTTAGTCACCTGGCTGGCCAGCTGCCTAGTTCGTAAATCAACTAGTTAAGTCAGCTGGCTAGCCAGTTAGCTAGCTAGTTAAACAACCTAGTTTTGTAAGCTCACTAGCCAGCTGGTTAGCTAGGTAGCTAGTTAGCTAAGTGAGCTGGCAAACCAGCAGGCTATGTAGGTAGCTAGCTAGCTAAGTCAGCTGGCTGTCCAGCTGGCTAGCTATGTAACTAGGCAGTTAAATCAGCTTGCTAGCCAGCTGATTAGCTAGTTATGTTACCTAGTTAAATCAGCTGACTTGACAGCTGGCTAGCTAGGTAGCTAGATAGTTAAGTCAGCTGTCTAGCCCACTGGCTAGATAGTTGTCACCTAGTTAAGTCAGCTGGCTAGCTAGCTGGCTAACTATATAGCAAGCTGGATAATTCAGTTGACTAATAATCAGGCCTGCTATGTAAGCCAGCTAGTTATGTCAG
>NW_007252343.1:6449-8088 GCF_000164805.1 Carlito syrichta | reverse complement strand
ATGCATCTACTTAATGGCTTTTAGAATGATGAATCCTTGCCAGATTCGATTTGCTATGCCCAGACCCATTAGAAGAATCACTGTCTATGGCAGCTAAAGCTTTACAAAATGTAGTTCTTAAACAATAAAACTTGAAAGTCAAAATTTCTCCTGGGCTCATGGGCAGCAGAATGGGTGTTGTATTGGCAGGCATGACAACAGCATGAATTTTTTATATCTCCATTAGAGCTCTTGGTGACCAGAGTTATGGGTGCATTGTTAATCAGCAGTAATATTTTGAAAATAATATTATATTTTTCCTAGCAGTAAGTCTTCACAGTGAACTAAAATGCTCAGTAAGCCATACTATGAACAGATGAGCTGTTTTTCAGGCTTTGTTGCTCCGTTTATAGAGCAGAGGCAGAGTAGATTTAGCATAATTCTTAAGGGCACTGAGAGTTTTGGAATGGAAAATGAGCATTGGCTTCAGGTGAAAGTCACCAGCTCTTTTTACCCCTAACAAGAGATTCAGCCTGTCCTTTGAAGCTGTGAAGCCTGGCATTGACTTGTCTTTAGCTATGCAAGCCCTAGATGACATCTTCTTCCAAAATAAGGATGGGTCATCTACATTGAAATTTTGTCTTTTAGTGTAGCCACCTTCATCCATGGTCTCAGCCAGCTCTTCTGGATAACTTGCTGCAGCTTCTCCAACAGGACTTGCTGCTTCTACGTTGCACTTTTATGTTATAGAGACAGCGTCTCTTCTTAAAACTCATGATCTAAAATATACCACATTCAAACTCTACAGCAGCTTCCTCACCTCTCTCAGCCTTCATAGAACTGAAGAATCAGGCCTTGCTCTGGATTCGGCTTTTGCTTAAGGGAATGTTGTGGTTTGTTTGATCTTCTATTCAGATCCCCCAAACGTTCTACATATCAACCATAAGGTTGTTTCACTTTCTTATCATTCATGTGTTCACTGGCATAGCACTTTAATTTCCTTAAAGATCTTTTCTTTTGTATTCACAACTTGGGGAAATGTTTGGCGGAAGATGCCTAGCTTTTGACCTGCCTTGGCTTTTGAAATGCCTTCTTCACTTAGCTTAAGCTTTTCTAACTTTTGATTTAAAGTAGCAGATGTGTGACTGTTCCTTTCACTTAACAGACAGAGACAATCATTGTCCTAATTTATTTTTGTTTACTTTTTAAGATGTAGTGTGCAATTCAGGATTAGGTATACAAGTAGTCATTGTACAAGTAATGTACAAATCTCACTTTGGTCCCCTCTTCACGTGGTTTGAGATCTGGTACCCTTACTGAGGTAGTGTGTACCTGTCCCTTCCCTGGTAGTTTCTTACTACTGCCAATCCCTTTCTTATAGCACTATGACAATTGCTCACAGTCTGCTTCCGAGTGAGAACATGTGGTATTCAGTTCTTTGTTTTTGTGACAGAACACTGATATTATAGACAATAAATTCACCCAAGTTGCTGTGAAGTTTGTAATTTTGTCCTTCTATATGGCTGTGTAATATTCAATTATGTATATGTACCACATTTTAAAAATCCAGTCCACTTTTGATGGACAGCACAAGGGTTCCATGTTTTTGCTGTTGTGAATAGTGCTGCAATAAACATGCTTGTGCAGGTGTCTTTCTCAT
>NW_007252343.1:0-6275 GCF_000164805.1 Carlito syrichta | reverse complement strand
CCTACTCACCGACAGGCTCACGTTTCCTGGAGCTCAGTCCCAACCACCCTTCCCCTCTCCTCTCCCCTGACTTCTGGTCTCCCTTTGTCATCATCACACTCCCTTCAGGGCACTCTCGCTGAATGGCCAGATACTCTTTGCCTTTGAACAGCAGGCACATCCCCTCTTGAATGCCTCTCCCAGACCCAGCACCAAGTGACTGAAAAAGGAAAGGTGCACCCTTCAGGGCTAGGAGCTGTTGGACTGCTGACATTCATAGGCCTGGTAAAATCAAGTCTCTGTCTCTTTCTATCACCCTCATTCAAGCACAGGATCTCAGCAATTTTTCTGTTTTGCCCAAGGACTCCAGCATGCAGACCCCTTTCTTCTTTCTCATTTACAACTTCTTTTTAAAAGAGAACATTTTCCAGGAAAAGGGGTTTGTTAAACAGAAAGGATATAAAACAAAAGCCATAACATCCTGACTTACAGCATGGCTTTGTCTCCAGTTCTCTTTGTATGGTAATGCAATAAGGTTGCAGCCTTTTTATTATTCAGGAAAAGCAGCTAGGGGTTTAAACAGTTCTGTGGTTTTGTCTTTCCTGGGTTGACTGATGGTTCTGAGGCTCAGTTTCACCTGACCATGGTGCTCAGACTGGCATTTTTTTTTTCTCTCAGCAACACTGTACAAACCCAAGTAACTTTTTGATTTTCAAGGAAACTGGATTTCTGCCAGATTTCGAATCCGGACAATAAATACTTCATCCTAGAGTCTTTCTGGAATCATTTCGGGATATCTTTCACAAGCATTGCAGACACAGGAATGAACCTGCACCTATTCAACCTTTTGACTGCCTCATTTGCATTTTTCATACAGACAAAACCCTTCAGGCAGGTGAAATGATTTTGGATGTTGATATTTTCCCACGTGCAGATTGTTGAATAGAGGACATGTCATATACTTTATACCTACTTTTCTGTGCCCAGAACCATACTATTTTAATTCTATAGAGGAGCATTAGATTTCTTGTGTGTATTTAAAAAGCTTAATTATAGTGGGAGGTGGTAAATTTTCACCAAAGCAAGTTTTATGATGCACAGCCCCCACTGTAAGAATTTCAACACGCATTTTCACAGCCAATGTGATATTAAGGTAGTCTGATGAGCTGCAAGCTCTTATATTTCCATCTAAGCAAGATATCTGTGCTTTCAAATTTTTCTGGAAGTAATTTAAAGGAATTCTTTGGGATAATGCCATTCACGTGATGAATATGATCGGATTGATTTGCCAGGAGAATGAACATTTTATATAAAAGAATGTTAATTCTCAGACAACTTGGATCTTCTCATATTTTGCAGTAACTAGAAGCATACTAGGAGGACTACAATTGAGAAATCTTCTTGAAAAATCAAAAATATCTTCTTATTAATATATTCTACTGTTTAATCTGTTGGAAATTGATTGCCTATCAACAATTAATATCATAGCTTTGCAGTTATGTGAAATGGAGTATGCATTATGAAAATACGTGAGAAATCATTATTTTCATGCTTTTCTTCTCCACATAATGTACTAATTATCAAATCAATTGACACCTCCAAATATCAACTTATTACCAGTAAGTGAAATCACCATCTAATGACAGAGGGTCAAAGACAGGATAGAGACTGGCGCTGCTCTTACAACAGAGTGTGGGACCCTTCACTGAATTTTCACCAAATTTCATGCTTTTTTCTCACAGAATCAGGATAAATGGAACACATAGCAATGATGCTGTGAATCCTGGGAAAACTCACTATGTTCCTTTCAGGTTCACAGCTCCTACATGAGTGCAAACAAAAATGTAGGGTGGCTTTTATTAGAATCGTCATCATCGTCTTCACTATCATCATCTTCCTTACCACCACCACCACCATCACCATCATAACTGAATAATGCTTGATTAATCAGATGAATCTGCATATCGGAATGTGAGTATTTCTAAGTGATTTTATCAATTACGAATTCCTACCTAATGCCTGTGTCATCTTTGCACCTAATTTTTTTTAAGACAATGTCTCCCTCTATAGCCCAGGCACTGCAACCTTCATTTCCTGGACTCAAGTGATCCTCCTGTCTCAGCCACTCAAGTACCTGGGAACACAGGTGTGCACTAACAGGTCTCGTTAACTTTTTTTTCCATGTTTTGTAATGGTGAGGTCTCCCTATGTTGCCCAGGTTGGTCTTGAACGCCTGGGCGCAAGAGATTCCCTTGACTCAGCCTCCCACAGTGCTGGGGTTACAAGGGTGAGCCAGCACGTCTGGCCTTTGCACTTAATTTTAATGCCTCTCTGTGGGGGCCAAAGTAAGTCCCAAACTTTACGTATACTATGGCCATGTGTATACCTAACCCTGAATTGTACCTCTCATCTTTAAAATAAGGAAAAACAAAAACTAGCAAGAATGTAGTATTTTCTCAGTGACAGAATTCACCAGAGTATATGTCAAACTATGGAAAAGAAAGCTTGTAAAACAAATACTTTGGGAAGAAAAAACATTCAAGTAATTATTATGTATTGTGAAACAATTTATTTTACTACAAACACAAAGTATAATTTTTAAATTAGCTCTTTATTACTTGTAGCAGTAAAATCAAAATCTGATGAACTTTTCAAATTTTAGTGTTTTGATAATGTAAAAGACAAAATGATTTAGAAGTGTTTTCCATTAACCTTCATTGGAGATTCAGCAATTTATATTCTCTTATAGAATTGGCTGAGAAAATAACAGCAGTAATAGACACGCTCATTGTTGACCTACTTTAAAATGAAGTTAACTTTCTAAGTGAAGGTTCTCTTTTAGACGTTATTTGAAAAATACTAATAGTTCAGAGTTGGAATAGAATTTAGCAGGTGAGAAAATAAGCAGTGGGATAATCCATTGCACTGTTTACTTTGTTCAGCACATCTTATGTATTTCTTATAAATGATGGAGGACATATTTAGAGCTAAAATACAGGAACACGTTTATTCAATCATGGGGATGTGACTTTAAGGTAGTCACATGGATTGATAAAATTTATCATGTCACTTCTCGGAAAATTCTGGAAATAACTTTCACTAAATATCCATAAAATCTACAACCTGACTATGTGGATTGCCTCATCTCAACCATCTTATAGTTGAAGTCTGAAAATATAGGAGATTTGATACAGGATTTATACATCTCATCATTTAAAGTTAACTTGATTGGATGTACTAATCCAAAAGTTGATTAGGAAGTTTGTATTTTTGTGTTTTTCTTCCTAGTAGCATATCAAATATCTCTACCTAAATCTGATGTTAAATATTCTGTGAATATTCTTTTTCAAGTGATGAAATGAAATTGTTGTCAAAAGAGTTGGTGACGTGTTTAGGACGACTTTCTGCAAAACCAGGACTCCAGGTTGGGAAAGCAACCATCGCAGACCCTATCACCTTCAGATTTCTTGCACAAATAGATGGGGAGGACATCAGGATATGCTGCAAGAATCAGGCCAGACTTTAAGGGTAATTTCCACTTAAACTAGCGTCAAG
Source organism: Carlito syrichta (assembly GCF_000164805.1). Lineage (NCBI taxonomy): Eukaryota > Metazoa > Chordata > Mammalia > Primates > Tarsiidae > Carlito > Carlito syrichta. The sequence continues at coordinate 2,741 of NW_007252343.1, read as the reverse complement.
CCCTTGAGAAGCCTCTAGATGTTGGGATAGTTTACTCTGAAAAATGTTTTCAGGAGTTCTCGGTATCAAAAAGACATGACTAGTACAATATTCATTTCCTTTGTCATTTTTTGAATTAGTAAATATCTTACATTTTACTTATTGCTTGCTACATTTGAAAACTTTCCTTTTGTTAGATATTATCTCCACAGTCCCTATTTGAAATTAGCCAAGAAGACCATAGAATTGTGAAGTGCACAGGTCAGATGGTGGATAATTTTTGTTTTTTTAGAAACCAAAGAATTTGGTGTTTTTGTTTATTAACATTGCAAAACATAGTCAACAGTATACAGAAATGTTCTTAAAAATATACCTGGCTTATTTTTTTCTGAATCAGAAATAAAACTGCAATTAGAAAGAACCAATTATTACTAACTGAATTATTTTATGCTTTAAGGTTTAAATATATTTTTAAATGGCAATTGTCTTTTATCTTGTAATGGATTTCATCATGATGCAATGTGAAGGACTTATACCAATTCATAAGCGGAAAAACCTATAATGTTCTAGATATTATGTAGTCACTCATGCATCGCTTTAATTTTGCTTATTGGAAACTTACGTGGCTGACTATACTTTAGATTTGATTAAATTTTATCAATGGCAAATATAAGCATAATAACTAAATTCAAATTCATTTCTTCTTTAAATGCTTCGCTTCCAAATATACCCAGCGGCAGGCATATTTTATACAGGATGTGCTACAATTTTGACAGAACTAGTCAATTTTAACTTATAGACTATGTCCAAAAGAAACAACTGAACTAAGCCTAAACAAATTTTTTCTTAAGTTCTATAGAGCTTCCTGGTCCTCCTGAGACTAAAGAACAATTCATTCTCTTTTTGTGATACTCTGAGACTTCATTTAGAAAAAGACAATGGCATCAATACCCAGGTCTCTTGGTACTTAATGTATTGACATTACACTGTATTCAGTCGGGTAGTGAGGTTTAGCGTGAGGAAAAAAGAAACAGTCACTAGCTTGTTCTTGAAAGTGTGTATCAAACCCTTTGGAATAGGACTTTAAAAATGGAAGTACACCTGATCAAGCCTCATATACACTTCTTTGGAAGCATTGTAGGCTTGCAGTTAATGCCTAGGATGCTGTCCTCACTGTGTCCTGCAGCATTTGCTCATTGATGTTTTTCCTGAGAGGACTGCTCTGGACACCTGTGATTGATTCCAGACACTTTCAGCCATGTGAAAGCCATTCAAGAAAGTGTGTGAGCAAAAGGCATAGATCTCTAAGTGGTATTCTGAATTGTGCTGAAGATTTAAGAACAAAGTCACGAGATTACACTCTTGGACGCTAGTCTGTCCAATCAATGTGGTCGTGAGACAAATGCAAGAGGGAAGTCGGACCTTCGCTCGGACTCTTGCCCAGGCCTGTGTACCCACTACTCTTTTGTGAACATAAACACACCAAATGGTAGCACTGTACACTCATCCAAGAGGCCGAAAAAATCCTGGATTGAGTAAAAATATGAAACGTTCATAGGCAGTTATCACGTATATGACTTATTTTCCTGTGTGGAGGGGAAATTCACACTTGTCTATGCATTGTCCTAGCAATAGGATGCATTTGTGGCAAAAGAACATATATGTGGGGACAAAAATTACACATAAACGATTTACGTCCTTGCTTTTGAGTCTAAATACACAGCTTATCTTCTTATTCCATTAATACATAATTAGTGAATAGTTAGTATGTGCCAGGCACCATGTTAAGTGCTAAGCCTAGAGGGGTCAAAAGAAATGTAAGCTTTTAAATGTCAATTCTCACTACTACTATCTCTCTTCAATAGAAACTGGAATATTCTTTGGACGTTGAATGCTGTGTCATCCAGGATGTTTGCAGGAAAGAGATGGCACACTACAACTGGGTGTGAGAGAGACAACTCTGGGACTATCCACTGAAGAAGCAAGGGAGAGAATGGTCACCAGAACCCAGTGAAGACAGCCATAGAGCAAAGCCACCTAATGAAAGATGTGGAGCAATGCAGTCAGTCTGTGCTGGCGTATCAGGGAGCAGCCCAAGAATAAACACCCTGACCTCCCTCTCCTCCTGCTCTCCATACCCCTGTGGGTGCCCTTGACTGGCAAAACCCAAAACCCTACTAGAGCCTATTGGTGCAAACCTCGAAGGTCAGTTTCCAGGGTTACAGAGAAGAATAGATAAAAGAAGAGAGTGTCCGGGGAGAGGGGGATGTTGAAAACCAGCGTAAATGTTGTTTTATGCGCAGACTCACTCCACAACCTTCAAGTGGTTGAGTAGACATCTTCAACCCTGATGGCTGATTTAGCAAATCTTCGCTTCTATGTCTGTAGACCATTTGAATATCTTATCCCAAACAGAGAAGAGAGAGAACTATAGCGTAATGTGATTTTTCTGTTCCTTAAAGAGAAACCTGGAAGAGGTACAAAAACAAATGGGTTGTGCAGGTGTGTGTGAGAGAGAGGCAGGGCAAGAGGTAAAGGAGAGGTGGGGTGGCAATAGAGCAGGGAAGACAGAGAGGAGGAGGGGAAGACAGTGCAAGAGAGAGAGAGGGAGGGGAAGAGTGTGCACGAGAGAGAGAGGGAGGAGAGAGACAGGGAGGAAAGAGAGGGAGGAAGAGGGAGAGGGAAGAAGAAAGAGAAAGACAGATATCCCTGTGAAGTGCATGGAAATATTCACGCAGGCCAGACTTGATGGCTCATGTCTG
>NW_007252342.1:0-7816 GCF_000164805.1 Carlito syrichta | reverse complement strand
CACTCTGAAGTATGCCAAGACAATTCCTGGTGACTGAGAATTCCAGTTGTTTGGATATCAAGAGAAAGACGCCCATAATGTTTTTTTGGAACTGGAATACAAGATGGCTGGTTCCCCTTCACAAGACATCCCCAAAATATGGAATCTTCAAAACTCAACATCTCAATTCCGACCTGCTGGCCCACAAGAATTTCTATAATTTGAGGTCACTTGAATCGTGGAATTTTGTACCAATATGCCTTTTGATTATGAGTAATATGATTATGGTCCCAGATATTCCTAGGACACAAAATGATTTGTAGTGCCAGATCCTTGATTACAACTAACAAGAGGACCAGAAAGTTCCTGAGGATCTGTAATGATAGATTTAGCATATCCACGGAACAAGTAGCTCTGAAAATGTCGGGACCCAGAAGACCAGATTGCTGATTAAACCTTTTTAGAGTCCCTATAGATTCTGGTTAATGAGAACTTCTAGAACCGGATTTTCTTTTCATTCTCAGCAAGACGCCCTGATTTTCCCTGTCGATGTGGATTTCAAACTCTGAATATAAAAAGACAGATGCCCAGAAGTTTCCTAGGGACGTGGAATCCATGATTCCTGGTTACCTTAAAAATACGTACTAAACATTTGGCAATTGACAAACCCTTGTCCCCTCTCAAAATAACAAGAGATACGGAAGGGGAAGGATTAAAGGGTTCACCTTAAGACCAGAGTTACATCCAAATATGGCAAGATGATTCTTTTTGTCCTGGAATCTGGCCTTAGGTTTTCCGAGGAACCTAACGGACTGGGAGTGCCCGATACCCATTTACAACTTTCAAGCGGACCAGAATGTTGCTGAAGTCCTGAAGTGACCAATTCATTATATCCACATGATAAATTGCTCTGAAACATTTGGGGAGCTCGAAGTCCTGTTCCTTGTTTGTCCCATACCAGACACTCTGGGAACTCTTTGGATTGAGGACTCGTACAACAAAGATTCTTTATTCTTCCTTAGTTGGAGACTGTGACGTGTCCTGTATGTGAGGACTCTCTTTCCCTAGATTCCTGTTTCAAAACCCTGATTCTTTTTAGCACTTAGTAAGACTCCATGTCGATTTTTTGATAGAGGATCCGTGTATAACAGATTTCTACTGTTTCTTAGTAATAGGCCATGTAGATTCCTGTATATGAGGACTGCTATTACACATATTCATGTCTCAAATCCCTGATTCGTCTTTAACCATCAGAAAGATGCCCTATAGATTTTGAGAACTGAGGACTCGTATAACACAGATTCCTTATTTTTAGCAAGAGCCATGCAGTTGCCTGTATATGAGTACTCCCTTTCCCAGATACATGCTTCAGAACCCTGATGCTCATTTAGACCTTAGAAAGACGCCGAGTAGTTTTTTTGAGATTGAGAACTCATGTCACCCAGATTCCTCATTCTTTCTTGGGAAAAGTTCATGCCGTTGCCTGTTTATGAGTATTTCATTTCCCTAGATTATGCTTCAAAAACCCAAATTCGTGTTTAGCCCTTAGCAAGGCACCCTGAAGCCTTTTTTGGGATTGAGGACACGTGTAAACCAGATTCCTTATTCTTCCTTAGCAATAGACAGTGCAGTTTCCCGTATATGAGGACTCCCATTATCCAGATTCCTACTCCCAAAATCTGATTTGTTGTTATCTCTTAGCAAGAAGTTCTGTAGGTTTTTGGGATGGAGGACTCGTGTAACGAAGATTCCTTATTCTTCCGTTCAGCAGGTCGTGTAATGTTCTGTATATGAGGACTCCCATTACTGAAATTCCTGCTTCATCCTCAGCAAGACGCCCAGACATTTCCTAGTGACCTAGAATTCCAGTTGCTTGGAATCAAGAGAAAGACTGCCATAAAGTACTTGTGGAATTGAAACCCAAGATTCCTGGTTCCCTTTTTATAAGATACACTAAAAATGTGGCGACATAGAAGCCCAGATTGCTGATTAAACCTTATCAAGAGAACTTGTAGGTTTAGGCGATTGAGAACTCCAAGAACCGGTTTCCCTTTCCGTTCTCAGCAAGATGCCTTGATTTTCCCTGTCAATGTGGCTTCCAAAACTCTGTATACAAAAATGAAGATGCCCAGATGTCTCCTAGGGACGTGGAAGCCATGATTCCTGGTTAAATTTTATAAGAATTATCAAGTTCATCTTAAGACCAGAATTACATCCAAATATGGCAAGAACATAATTTCTTCTGGGAATCTGGCCTTAGTTTTCCCACGAAACCTAAGGGACTTGTCCTACCAGATACCCCTTTACAACTCTCAAGAGGATCAGAATGTTGCTGGAGTCCTGAAATGACTGATTCATAATACCCACAAGCCAAATATCTCTGAAACATGAGACAAGATTGAATCCTTGATTCTTGTATATACCACAGCAAGACACCCTGAGAATTTTTCAAATTGGGGATTATTGTATCACAGACTCCTTATTCTTCCTTAGCGAGGGGCCATGTAATGTCCTGTATATGAGGTCTCCCTTTCCCCAGAATTCTGTTTAGAAACCCTCATCCTTGTTTAGCCCTTAGCAAGATGTCATGTAGATATTGTGAGGTAGGAACCGTGTAATACAGGTTTCTTATATCTCCTTATCAAGAGATCGTGTACATTCTCTAGATGAGAACTGCTATTTCCTATGTTGCAGCTTCTTTTTTAGCCCTTTCCAAGATGTCCTGTAGATTTTTGGGATTGAGGACTCGTGTAACCCAGATTCCTTATTCTTTCCCAGTAAATGGTCATGTAGTTGCCTGTATAGAAGGCCTCCATGTCCCCAGACTCATGTTTTAAAACACAATGATTCGTGTTTAGCCCATAGCAAGACTGCGTGAAGTGGTTTTGGGATTGAGGACACGAGTAAGGCAGATTCCTTATTCTTACTTAGCAATAGGCAGTGAAGTTTCCTGTATGTGAGGACTCCCATTACCCAGATTCCGACTTCAAAAACCTGATTTGTGGTTACCTCTGAGGAAGACGGCCTGTAGTTTTGGGGATTGAGGACTCATGTAACCAAATTCCTTATACTTCCTTAGCAATATGACGTGTAGTTTCCGTATATGACGACTACCATTACCAAGTTTCTCGCTTCTCTCTGTAGGATGCCGAGACAGTTCCTGGTGACCGAGAATTCCAGTTGTTTGGATATCAAGAGAAAGACTTCCATGATGTTCTTTGGGAACTGGAATCCAAGATTCCTGTTTTGCCTTCACAAGACCTCCCCAAAATGTGGAATCTTCAAAACCCAACATCCCAATTCCAACCTGCCCAACCACAAGAATTTTCTGTAGTTTGAGGTTACCTGAACCAAGGGATTTTGTACCAATATGCCTTTTGATTCTGGTGAACATGATTATGGTCGCAGATGTTCCTAGGACACAAAAGGATTTGTAGGGCCAGATCCTTGATTATGACTAACAAGAGGACCAGAAAGTTCCTGTAGATCTGCAATGAGAGATTTAGCGTATCCGTGGAGCAAGTAGCTCTGAAAAATGTAAGGACGCAGAAGTCCAGATTGCTGATGAAACCTTATCAAGAAAGACCTGTAGATTCCGGGTAATGAGAACTCCTAGAAGCGGATTTCCTTTTCGTTCTCAGCAAGATGCCCTGATTTTTCCTGTTGATGTGGATTCCAAACAATGTATACAAAAAGACAGATGCCCATAAGTTTCATAGGGACGTGGAATCCATGATTCCTGGTTAACTTTAATAATACGTACTAAACATTTGGCAATTCCAAAATCCTTGTACCCTCTCAAAATAAAACGAGAAACGTAAGGTGATGTATTACAGGGTTTGCCTTAAGGACAGAGTTACATCCAAATATGGCAAGAAGATTCTTTTTGTCCTGGAATCAGGCCGTAGTTGTTCCGTGGATGCTAATGGATTGGAGTGCCCGATACCCGTTTACACATTTCAAGAGGACCACAATGTTGCTGGAGTCATGAAATGCCTGATTCGTAATATCCGCATGCTGAATTCCTCCGAAACATTTGGTGAGCTCGAAGTCGTGTTTTTTGTTTGTCCCATAGCAGCCACCCTCGGAATTTTTTGGATTGAGGACTTGTACATAAAAGATTCTTTATTCTTCCTTAGTCAGAGGCCGTGTAGTGTCTTCTATATGAGGACTGTCTTTCCCTAGATTCCTGTTTTGAAACCCTAATTTTTTTTAGCTCTTAAGAAGACGCCATGTAGATTTTTTGATAGAGGAACGATGTAAAAGAGATTTCTTCTTGTTTCATAGCAAGAGGCCATGTAATTTCCTGCATATGAGGTCTGCTATTACCCACATTAATGTGTCGAATCCCTGATTCTTCTTTAGCCGTCTGCAAGATGCCCTGTAGATTTTCAGGACTGAGGACTTATATTACCCAGATTCCTTATTTTTAGCAACAGCCATGTACTTGCCTGTATATGAGTACTCCCTTTACCACATACATGCGTTGAAACCCTGATGCATTTTAGCCCTTAGGAAGATACCATATAATTTATGGGGATTGAGAACATATGTCACACAGATTCCTTATTTTTTCTTGGGAAAAGTTTGTGCATTAGCCTGTATATGAGGTTTCCAGTTCACTAGGTTATGCTTCAAAATTCCAAATTAGGGTTTAGCCCTACGCAAGACACTCTGAAGTTTTTTTGGGTATTGAGGACACATGTAAACCAGATTCCTTATTCTCCCTTAGCAATAGACAGTGCAGTTTCCTGTATATGAAGACTCCCATTATCCAGATTCCTACTTCCAAAACCTTATTGGTGCTTATCTCTTAGCAAGATGCTCTGTAGATTTCTGGGATAGAGGACCTGTGTAAGCAAGATTCCTTATTCTTCCGTAGCAACAGGTCGTGTAGTGTTCTGTATATGAGGACTCCCATTACTGAAATTCCTGCTTCAATCTCACCAAGACACCGAGACATTTCCTGGTGACCTAGAATTCCAGTTGCTTGGATATCAAGAGAAAGACTTCCATAAAGTTCTTGTGGAATTGGAACCCAAGATTCTTGGTTCCCTTTTCAAAAGACATACTAAAAATGTGGCGACATAGAAGCCCAGATTGCTGATTTAACCTTATCAAGAGAACTTGTAGATTTATGCGATTGAGAACTCCAAGAACCGGATTCCTTTTCCGTTCTCAGCAAGATGTTCTGATTTTCCCTGTCTATGTGGATTCCAAAACTCTGTATACAAAAATGAAGATGCCTTGATGTTTCCTAGGGAAGTGGAATTCATGATTCCTGGTTTCATTTTAATAATTCGTACTAAATATTTGGCCACTGCAAAACCCTCGGCCCCTCTCCAAATAAAAGTACAAATGGAAATATAAGGAGTACCAAGTTCATCTTAAGACCAGAGTTACATCCAAATACGGCAAGATGATACTTTTGTTCTGGGAATCTGGCCTTAGTTGTCCCGAGAAAGCTAAGGGACTTGTACTACAGATACCCATTTACAAATCTCAACATGACCAGGATGTTGATGCAGACGAAATGACTGATTCAAAATACACACAAGCCATATATCTCTGAACAACGAGACGAGCTTGAAGCCCTGATTTTTGTTTATCCCATAGCAAGACTCCCTGAGAATTTTTCTGAGTGGGGAGTAGTGTAACACAAATTCCTTATTCTTCCTTAGCGAGGGACCATGTATTTTTCTTTATATGAGGACTCCCTTTCCCCAGAATCCTGTTTGGAAACCCTGATTCTTTATTAGCTTTCAGGAAGATGTCATCTACACATTGTGACGGAGGAACCGTGTAAAACAGGTTTCTTATTTCTCCTTAGCAAGAGATCATGTAGATTCTGTATATGAGGACTGCTATTACCTATGTTGCAGCTTCTAAGCCCTGATTCTTGTTTAGCCCACAGGAGATGGCCTGTTCCCTGAGGACTGAGGACTTCTATAACACCGATTCTTATTCTTCCTTGAAAGGGGCCGTGTATTTTCCTGTATATTAAGATTCTCATTATATGGATCCTGCTTTGAAACTCTGATTATTTAGTCCTTTCCAAGATGCCCTGCAGATTTTTGGGATTGAGGACTCGTGTAACCCAGATTCCTTATTCTTTCCTAACAAATGATCATGCAGTGGCCTATAAATAAGGCCTCCATTTCCCCAGATTCATTCTCGAAAACACCCTGATTCCTGTTTAGCCCATAGCAAGACGACCTGAAGTTTTTTTAGGTTTGAGGACAGGAGTAATGCATTCCTTATTCTTACTTAGCAATAGGCAGTGAAGTTTCCTGTATGTGAGGAGTCCCATTACCCAGATTAGGACTTCAAAAACCTGACTCGTGGTTACCTCTTAGGAAGACGGCCTGTAGTTTTTGCTATTGAGGATTCATGTAACCAAGATTCCTTATACTTACTTAGCAATATGACGTGTAGTTTCCTGTATATGACGACTCCCATTACCAAGTTTGCCGCTTCTCACTGCAAGATGCCAAGACAGTTCCTGGTGACCGAGAATTTCAGTTGTTTGGATTTCAAGAGAAAGACTCCCATAATGTTCTTTGGGAACTGGAATCCAAGATTCCTGGTTTGCCTTCACAAGACCTCCCCAACATGTGGAATCTTCAAAACCCAACATCCCAATTCCGACCTGCCTGCCCACAAGAATTTTCTGTAGTTTGAGGTTACCTGAATCGAGGGATTTTGTACCAATATGACTTTTGATTCTGGTGAACATGATTATGGTCATCGATGTTCCAAGGACCCAAAAGGATTTGTAGGGCCAGATCCTTGATTACGACTAACAAGTGGACCGAAAGTTCCTGTGGAGATGTAATGACAGATTTACCATATCCCCAGAGCAAGTAGCTCTGAAAAATGCAGGGACCCAGAAGCCCAGATTTCTGATTAAACCTTATCAAGAGGCCCTGTATATTCCGGTTAATGACAACTCCTAGAACAGGATTTCCTTTTCATTCTCAGCAAGATGCCCTGATTTTCCTTGACGATGTGGATTCCAAACAATGTATACAAAAAGACAGATGCCTTAAGTTCTACGGATGTGGAATCCGTGATTCCTGGTTACCATTAATAATACGTACTAAACATTTGGCAACTGCAAAATCCTTGTCCCCTCTCAAAATAAAACGAGAAACGGAAGGTGATGGATTACAGGGTTCACCTTAAGGACAGTGTTACATCCAAATATGGCAGGAAGATTCTTTTTGTCCTGGAAACTGGCCCTAGGTGTTCCGAGGAACATAACGGAATGGAGTGCCCGATCCCCATTTACAAATTTCAAGAGGACCAGAATGTTGCTGGAGTCCTGATATGCCCAATTCGTAATATCCGCATTCTAAATTGCTCTGAAACATTTAGGGAGCTCGAAGCCCTGTTTCTTATTTGTCTCATAGCAGACACCCTGGGAATTTTTTGGATTGAGGACTCGTACAAAAAAGATTCTTTTATCTTCCTTAGTCAGAGGCCGTGTAGTGTCTTCTATATGAGAACTCTCCCTAGATTCCTGTTTTGAAACCCTGATTCTTTTTTAGCCCTTAGGAAGACGCCATGTAGATTTTTTGATAGAGGAACCGTGTAAAAGTGATTTCTTCTTTCTTCCTTAGCAAGAGGACATGTTGTTTCCTGTATATGAGGTCTGCTATTGCCCACATTCATGAGTCGAATCCGTGATTGTTCTTTAGCCATCAGCAAGATACCGTGTAGATTTTCAGGACTGAGGACTCGTATAACCCTGATTCCTTATTTTTAGCAACAGCTGTGTACTTGCCTGTATATGAGTACTCCCTTTCCCACATACATGCGTTGAAACCCTGATTCG
>NW_007252341.1:0-10058 GCF_000164805.1 Carlito syrichta | reverse complement strand
CTACCAATATGGTGACCCCCAGATCAGACACTCTGTCAGGGAAGGCCCTTGCAGGTACGCTGAGAGCCTAGGAGTCAGATTATAGAGCAACAGGAGTAGGGGCAGCTTTCAGGTATGTGTGTGTGTGTGTGTGTGTGTGTGTGTGTGTGTGTGTGTGTGTGTGTGATGTATATGTCTGTTTAGGGGCAAGGCTGATGGATATCTACACACAAATATTCTGGGTCTCAGAGGTCTGAGAGTTAGAGTACCAGATGAAGTGGCCAATATTAGTCAGAGAACAAAAGACAAAGATAAGAGGAAGGTTAGAGTCCCCAGGGGGTGGGAAGCTGTAAGAATGAGAAGGGAGAGGGGGGCATCCTGATACTCCCAGACAGAAGTGGAGCTGAAGGCCTGAAGCCTGTCAGAGGAAGGGACTTTCAGCAAAGGAGGGTTGGCATGCAAAGGAGGGCAGGCCTGGGGTGCTGACTAGAGACCAAGCATAGCAGTTTCCAGAGGATGACCAGTGTTTACTAGAGTTCAGCTCCCAGGTAGAGATTTGTGCAACTTGTCCTGAAATGGGTCAGGGTGGGCAGTTGCAGCACCTCGTGCCTGGGTGACAGGTGCTGTGGAAGAGCCAAATATCCAGCTCTGCTCTCTAAGATGACTTCCAACCAGGCTTGCTAATTAGCAAGACCCAAGGATATGTGATATTTAGTAAAATGACAGAGTTACGAGAAGAGGCTGAATAAAAGCCCCAGCTCTGGAAGTGGGAGGGATTGAGGGTCCAGAAGGCCTGGGAGACTGGGAAGAGTGTGCAGCACCAGGAATGGGGAACACTGGGCAGAGAGGGTGAGTATTGAGGCCCTTCAAAAGCTGGGAGAGTGGGAAACCAAAAAATGCAGTAAAGAAGAAAGAAAGGCATGCAGAGAAAACAAATCCCCTCTCCACAGGCTGCTGCAATTCTGTGGAGTGCCTGCAGCCCAGATAAATCCTGACAGGATTTATTGAAGGCTTGGAACAACTTGGAGAACGTGGAGCCCAAAAGAATCAAGAAAAAGTGGGTGGGGAATGAGGGCCCAAATTCTTCAAGCCTGGAATAATGGAGGACGTGTGTGTGGTGGAGGGGGTTGGAGGGTCCGCAAGATCCAGGAGTATGCAGGGCCCCTCCAAGGCTGCTTTGCATGCCAGGGCTTTCTCTGGGGCTGTAGAATTTATCCTTTTCTCTGTCCTCACCAGAATTGGCCCCTTGAAAGTTTCCTCCCCAGTGGGCCCATTCTGGGACTTAGTTCTTTCCCACCCTCAATTCTAAATGAGGCCATCTCTACTCTGTTCCTGGTTTGATTCCCCTCCAATTCAGAAACTGACACCCACGGTTTGCACTTATTCCTTCTGCAGCTTCCCCCACTGAGGCGAGAGGTTCTCACACAACCCCAGGACTTGCTCCAGAGTTCTACTTTCTGAATCTTTTCCTTTTCCTGCACCCCTGCAGCCTCTTATCCCTCAGCACCTCAGGCTACCTGGAGATCTCCTCATGTGAGGGTTTCTCTCCAGATTGCAAGCCCTCCCCTCTTTCCCATGCAGCCCAGAGCCTCACCACCACATGAACAGGAAGTCACGCCAGAAACAGCCTTGAGACCACACTCCAGTTAAGTAAGACTTTTTTTCTCCCTTTTCAAGACACTTTTCTTTGTTCAGCAGGTCAAGCCGATGAGATGACAGCCATCAATCTGGAAATTGCTCAGCGGTGGATATGGATATCATAGGGCCATGATTACTTCTGAAAACAATACAATCATAATATTTGTTCAATCCAAGATGGTTATCATAAGATACACAACATAAAATTCATAATTCAGCCATCTTGTCTGCAGTATTTTTCAACTTTTAAATCTTTTATTTTAAAATTGTGGGGTACAATTCAGAGTTAGGTATACAAATATTCATTGTGCAGGTACCCTTGTTGATGAGGTGTGTCCCCCTTTCCCCACCCTCCCAACCCCCTTCCCCCCACAGTTTCCCACCACTGTCAATCCATTTCTCATAGTATTACAATAGTTGTTCAAGCTCCACTTATGAGCGAGAACATGTGATGCTCAGTTCTTTGCTTCTGTGAAAGATCACTCAGTATTATAGACTCTAATCCCATCCAGTTTGCTGCAAAGTTCATGATATTGTTCCTCTTTATGGTTGTGTAATATTCCATTGTGCATGTGTACCGCGTTTTTTTTATCCAGTCCTCTATTGATGAGCAGCACAGTTGGTTCCATGTTCTTGCCATTGTGAATAATGCTGCAATAAACAAAAATGTGCAGGTACCTTTTTTACAGAGTGAGTTCTTCCAGGTATATTTCCAGTAGGGGGACTGCAGGATCATATGGAAGGTCTATTTTTAGAACTTTTAGGAATGGCCACACTGTTTTCCAGAGAGGTTGTACAAGTTTACATTCCCACCAACAGTGTAGAAGTGTTCCCTTTTCGCCACATCCTCTCCAGCACCTGTTATTTTTGAGTTATTGATGATGGCCATTCTGACTGGAGTTAGGTGGTATTTCAATGTAGTTTTAATTTTCTGCAGTTATTTTTAAGTCAATTTTTCCATTGACAAATAATTATTGTCCATATTTATGCAATTCATTTGGCATATTGCATCATCATTTTTTTGAGTAAACCAGAATGCCTCTTTTTCAGATTGCCCTCCTAGAGCCTATATAGATACCAGGCTGGATCAGAAGCAGATATTAAATCACAGCCTCTTATGCTGGCAGCACATCCTTTTTTGACACAATATGTGTATATTATGATACATTTCATGTACAGCTGGTTGTATAAGATGGAAGCTGCTTTGTTTAGCCCAAACTCCAGTATCTCATGGATATATTTGCAGTCATCAGACTTAAGATCATCATTGCTTTTTATTTGCACATTTCATTAATAGGTCTTGTAGTCATTTTGTTATTTTATACATAAGACCATCAGTTTATATATGCAGAAATTTCCATGGCTGTGTTCTTTAGAAGTGTGAATTTGAGGAAAATATAATTTTTAAAAGAATAAAATTTGTTTAAAGAAAGTTTTAAAACAAAAAAAATTGGACACAGTGTGGTGTTCCTGATTTTCTGGGTTCTCAGGAGGCTTAGGCAAGGGAGTTTTTGAGTGTAGGAGTTGGAGACTCAGTGAGCTAAGATCACACCACTGCACTGCAGCTCTGGTGATAGAAAACCACTCTCAAAAACAAAAACAGACATTTAAAAATGGGGAAAAGGGCAATCCACTTGGGTCCCCTCCTGCTGTGGGAGGTTTTCTGTTCTCTCAATAAATCCTGATTTCTCTCTCACATACACACAAAATGGGGTTGGGGGGAGCAATAGCAAGTGTAAACCTAATATAGAAATTAAATCTTCCTACCAACTATATGGATCCCTTCAGAGCCAAGGGAAACCTGAGAAACTAAACTCCAAGCCATGCCATAAAAAGAATGTGTGTTTAGATGTGTTTGTGTGTATATCCATGTATTTTGTGATGAAGGCTACAAGATACCAAATGGACTTTTAAAAAACAGGAGTGCTCGGTGACTGCATAATATTTCATCTTGCATGTGTACCACAATAAAAAAAACCACACACAAGGGTACTCATAAATCAAGTCAATAAGCCCAAATGCTTTTCAAGTTCACAGGACTGATATAAATCCTTAATAAATAAGCTGGCTTTAAAATTATTGGTAAAATAAAAATAGAGATGTCTTCAGAATTGTTGACATACATTTTTGTCTGGATCTATTGGTCAGATGGTTTTATGTTCATCCTTGCTAGAGTTTAAGCACAATGGGCCAGCATTAACACTAAAACAGAAATCATAAGACTGACAAAACAGACTGTGTTGCAAGAAGACACCCAATCCCAACCGGACTCTGATATAAAACCTCAAGGCAGACAGCAGACCCCAAAGGAAATAAATATTTTACCCCAAAATATATTCCCTTGACATATTTTGAAGTGACCCTGCAAAGTCATCTTTTGGGAGAAATTGAACTTAGAGAGAACACCTTTTAAGGTTCAAAACATTTACTACCAATTATCTCTGAAGCCTGCTGCTTAGAGTCTTCACCTACATATCAAGAACCTTGGCTTCCACAACCCTCCTATCCTAACTCAAGCATTTCTTTTAGTGATTTCAATTTTTTTAGATAGAGCTTAACTCTTTCTATCAATTGCCAATCAGAAAATCTTTTAATCTACCTATGATCTATAAGTGTCCCCCACCCCTATCTGCTTCATGATGTCTCAACTTTCTGGGCCAGTACAATGCACATGTGCCAATTTATGTTTTACCTGCAACTTCTATCTCTCTAAGGATGTATAAAACAAGCCGTAATTCAGCCACCTTGGGCACACTTTCTCAGAACAGTTTTGGACTGTGTCATGGGTCTAAGTCACTCCAATTTGTCTCAGATTAAGCCCCTTTAAATATTTTACAGGATTTGACCTTTTTATGAACAATAGTTGGCATTCAACTGGTGCTTCAGAATAGAGTCAAAGAATCATACAATCTGAGAGTAAGGTGTCAACATGGACCCACTGAGAGCTCCTGAAATTCAAGCTTCCCCTTGGGTAGAGCTGGCAAGATCCTTAAGCTTAGAACTTCGTGTTAGTTGATGGTCTTTTGGTTTATTCTGAACTGATCTCTTTCTAGGAAACTCTTTGGGATCCTAATTTTTATTCAGAGGTGCCTTCTTGTTTTTTTATTTTTGAGTTGAATTCTAACTCTGTCATTCAAGCTGGAGTGCAGTGGGATGCTCACATGCTCACAGCCCCCACAGACTTGATTTGCAGAGCTCAGGCAATCCTTCTGCCTCCACCTTCCAAGTAGCTGGATCCACAACTATGTGCCATCTTGCCTGGCTAATTTTTTATTTATTATAGATACAAGATCTCACCAGGTTGCTCAGGCTGGTCTCAATCCCCTGAGCTCACGAAATCCTCTCATCTCCACCTCCCAGAGTGCTGGGATTACAGGCATGAGCCACTGCTCAGAGGTATATTCTAAAGGGTATTCACCATTGACATTTTTCTCCCAAAATTAATCATCTCAATTGGCTCATCTGTATGTCTGAGAAACTGAACTGTCCTTTTCATAGATGAATGAGAGACGATTTCTCAACTCCACTACATTGAACCTTAAACTGCAGTTTAGTTCCATCCTTAGGGGGAAAAATAGCGAAACAAATGAGAAAAGACAAGGAGAATGATCCCCTTCAGGAATCCCAGTTGGTTTTATGATGCCTTTACTTGCAAGTATTTGTGCAAATGAGAAAGTTCAAGGACATGCCAGTTATCTAGTACTCCAGCTGGTTAATATTTTGTTTTGAGTCAGAGTCTCACTCTGTCACCCAGACTGGAATACGGTGGCACAGTCATGGCTCACCACAGCTTCAGCCTACTGGGTTTAGGTGATTCTTCCACCTCAGGCTCCTGAGTAACTGGGACTACAGGTGTGTATTACCACACTAGACTAATTTTTTAGAGATGAGGTCTTGCTATGTGGACTCAGCTGTTCTAGAACTCCTAGGTACAAGCAATCCTCCTATCTTAGCCTCCCAAAGTGCGGCGTTTACAGGTGTGAACCACTATGCCCAATTCAGTTAGATGTTATCGTCTGTTCTTGTGCACATAGTTAAACTGATGAGAAAATTGCATCAAGATAAATCCAGAGCTCAAAGGTTGACCTACAACTGTAGGGTTTAAGCATAGACTCGCCTAAATTCTCTGTCTACTGTATTTACCATGTGGGTTTTTTCTTTTTCTTTTTTTCTTTCAAAGACGTGGGGTACAATTCAGGGTTAGGTATACAAATTTTCATCATGCAGGTACTCTGTTGATGAACCGGCAGGTACTCCCCTGGCAGTTTCCTTCAACTGCCAATCCCAACCCTCTCCCCATCAGTTTCCACTACTGCCAGTCTCTTTCTTATAGAATTGTGATAATTGTTCAAGGTCCACTTATGAGTGAGAACATATCGTACTCTGTTCTTTTGTTTCTGTGATAGATCACTGAGTATGATAGACTCTAAATTACCATGTGTTTTAAGTCTGCTGCTATTTTTTTCAAAGGTGTTGAGATAAAACCCACTGTTTGGATCCAGTCTTTTTTATTGTTTTTTTTTTGTAAACTGCTGAGTTTGTATTGCCATGGTTCTGAAGTAAAAGCCTTAGAATATATTGTTTGTTGGTATGTATGTATGTGTTTAGATGTGTTTTGTTTGTTTGTTTGTTTTTAAAGCAGGATTTATTGAGAGGATAGAAAGGCTCCCACAGTGGGAAGGGACCTGAAGGGGTTGCCTAGATGTGTTTTTGTATATGTACTTGTATTTGGTCATAGTGGCTATAAGGTACAAAATTGACTTTAAAAAAAAGGAGTACTCATAAATTAAGCTAATAAGTTCAAATGCTTTTCAAGTTCATATGAATTAAGTAAATCCTTAATAAATTAGCCGGGCTGGGAGCGTGCACCTGTAGTTCCGGCTACTTGGAAGGCTGAGGCGGAAGGATCGCCGGAGCCCAGCAGTTCAAGGCTGCAGTGGCTGGGAGCGTGCCACTGCACTCCAGTCTGGGTGACAGAGTGAGACTCCAACTGAAATATAAATAAATAAATAAATAAATAAATTAGGTAGCTGATGAAATAAGTGCATATAAGTGAACTTGTAACTTTAAATCTTAAAGTTATATTGCATTAAATAGATACTCATTAAAATCTGGTTCAATTTCCAATTTAAAAAATTATATTACAAGAAAACATGTTTCTAAAAACAACTGGCTCATACCTGTAATCTTGACACTTTGAGAGGCTGAGGCAAGAGGCTTGCATGAGCCCAGAGTCCGAGACCAGCTTGTGCAACATGGCAACAACTTGTCTCTAAAAACAAAAAATAAACATATAAATCTAAAATAATTATTAAATGGTTCTTATCTGCAAAGTACTGATGTGACAGACAATTCCAGATTTTCTACTTCTTAGGATTTTTAAAAAACTTGAGGTGTCTAACAATTCTGGTTAATATTTAATTCTCTATGTAAAGTGTACATAGTTAAGATGTATTTTGATGAATACGTCATTATAAGAAAAAGAAAAATTTGTGTTCTTACTAAAAGAAAATAATTTTTTGTCAAATTTAAAGGCTATTTATGAAACAAGATTTAAAAAAAAGCCAGTAAGTAGGCACAAGAGGTGGAGAAAATTATAGGTATAAAGAGGTATTTTAGGTAACAGAAGTTAAAAAAAGAATAATTCGTATGAGAAAGAATCTTGTATGGCACACATTTTCCTAAAGTAAAATGATTTTTTTTAAGATAAAGGGAAATTGAAGAAAAAACAGGTCTGAGAAATTCATAAATGGTAAATAGTGATAGGGTTCATAAAGAGAAAATTCATGAAAGAAATTTTGTATGTGAGTGAGTCACCTATAATTAAAAGGAAATTATTTATAGTGATTTTTCTAGAGATTGAACCTTGAATTTAAAACACTATTGCAAGCCAGGTGGTCATGGTAGCTCATGTCTTTAATCCAAGCACTTTGGAAGGCTGAGGTGAGAAGATTGCTTGAGCTCAGGAGTTCGAGGCCAGCCTAGGAAATACAGCAAGGTCTCATCTCTACAAAAAAATTTTAAAAATTAGCTGGTGGCCGAGCATGGTGGCTCATGTCTGTAATCCCAGTACTGTTGGAGGCTGTGACAAGAGAAGTGCCTGGGTCTAGGAGTTCAAGAACAGCCCGGGCAACTGGTGTGACCTTGTCTCTACAATAAATCAAAAAATTAACCAAGTGTGGGGTGCGTGCCACTAGTTCCAGCTACTCAGGAGACTGAGACAGAAGCATCATCTTAGCCCAGCAGGTTGAGGTTGCCATGTCTATGATCATGTCACTGCACTCCAGCTTGGGCACAGAGTGAGACTCCAACTCAAAAAAAAAATTAGCTGGGCTTGGAGTCCTGAGCCCATAGTCCTAGCCACTCCCAAGGCTGAGGCAGAAGGATCATTTGAGCCCAGTAGTTCGAGGATGCAGTGAGCCTTGACTACACCACCACTTTCCAGTCTGGGTGAAAGAGTGAGTTCTGACTCAAAACAAACAAACAAACAAACAAACCACTAGTACAAAACTAAAGAATTAGTTGACACAATGTTTTCTTAAAGTGTTAATTTGCCTCTAATGTATTTTCAAGCTTTTAAATTCTTAATTGTAATCCGTTTCTTTTTGAAACTTCAGATTATATCTCAGAAATTCAGCTTCAACGGTAAGCATTGCTTTCAACTTTTTCTTCCTTTGTGAGGACCGGGATTGTTTCTCAGCTTTTTCTTGGCACCTGCAATATTTTTTCCTTTGGGTCTAAATCTGTTGTGCAATTGCTGAAATGTTTTATCTTGAATGTTTCCTCCAGTATAACTTACATCTGTACCCTTGGCTTTTCTGAATGTGTAGGGTCCAGGAGCCCTCTGAAGTTTTGATGAAAAAAATCAACTTAGAAAAGACAGAAGGGTTGAAGAGAAGGCATGCAGATGTGTTTGGGGTGTATACATGAGAGTTTTTGGAATAAAGACCCAAAGATACAGGGGAAATTGTTCATTATTATGCCTCTATATTTTAATGTGCACTCATACCTCTTGATGCTCTACTCCTGTGACTAATTAACTCAGGTTCCCTTTGCAGCAGATTTGAATACCAGGTAATCCAAAGAAACAATCACACTACAGAAGGTCTTTCTGTCCTATGAAACAAAGATTTTACGTTTTATCAAGAGAATTCATGAATTGTTATTAGATTATTGGCTAATTAGAAAACTAAATTTTAAAAGGGTTAAAAAATTTTTAGGTTAAGATTTCTATACCGCTCTCAATTCTTTTGATGATCACTCTGATTAAATGCATAACTATTATTTTATTGTGACTTGTGATTGTGTCTTAAGCCAATGTTTTGAGCTTTTTAACATCTTTAAAAACAGTCTGAAAACCAAATGCTGGGGCTTACCCAAACTATAAAAATGAATCACTGCAACGGTGTAGAATCTTTTTGCGCCTTCCAATTAAGTCAAGAACTCCAGTACCACCACTTCCAGCCTGATAATTAGACATCAGTTAAGGGGCCCCTTCAGCCCTGTTAAAAAGTGTCTTTATCAAATATTGTTTACTAACCCTTGTATTGTTACATTGCAGGGTTTTGACTCTTAGACACATCTATTCAACTAAAAGGGGCCACCGACTCCTACTGAATTGTAAGCATCATTGCAGGGACCTGACATCAAACTCAAGTTGACCAAAGCCTCATCTTTAGACCAGGGAGAAGATGTCAATCAAAATAAACTTGACCAGGTAGAGTGGCTCATGCCTGTAATTCCAGTACTTTGGAATGCCGCGGCAAGAGAACTGCTTGAGCCCAGGAGTTCAGACCAGCATAGGCTACATAGCAAGACAATTAAATTTTTTTTTTTAAATTTAAGGATGTGGAATAAAATTCAGATTTAGGTATACAAGTGGTCATCGTACAGGTAAAGTTTGGGCCTCCCTTTGGTCCCCACTTCGCCTAGCTTGCGATCAGGTACCCTTAAGATGCTGTGTGCCCCACCCCCACCCCTTGCCAGTGTCTCGCTACTGCCAATCCTTTTTTTATTGTATTATGCTAAATGTTCAGGGTCCACTTAAGAGTGAGAACATGTGGCTCTCAGTTCTTTGTTTCTGTCATAGATAACTAAGTATGATAGACTCTAAATCCAAGTTGCTGCAAAGTCTATAATTTTGTTCTTTATGACTGCATAATAGTCCATCATATATATGTAATTGTCTACATAGCCAGGCATGGTGGCTCACACCTGTAATCCCAGCGCTTGAGGAGATGGAGGCAAGAGGACTGTCTGAGCCCAGGGGTTCAAAACCAGCCGGGGCAACTTGGAGAGACCTTGTCTCTACAATAAAATTTAAAAAGTAGCCAGATGTGATGGCATGCACCTGTAGTTCCAGCTACTTGGAAGGTTGAGGTGGAATGATCAACTGAACCCAGCAGGTTGATGCTGTGGTGGCCCTGAGCATGCCACTGCAC
>NW_007252340.1:337439-352749 GCF_000164805.1 Carlito syrichta | reverse complement strand
TGGGACCTTTATTGTGTCTAATTTTTTTTAACCTTCCACACACACTTTGAACTTCAATTACTTGTCTATTAAACCACTTCATACTATCTCACAGGTCACTGAAGCTCTGTTAATTTTTTTATTTTTTGAGTTGGAGTCACTCTGTTGCCCAGGCTGGAGTGCAATGACATGTTCACAGCCACTGAAGCCTCAACTTGCTGGGCTCAGGCAATCCTTCTACCTCAGCCTTCCAAGTAGCTGGAACTATAGGCATACACCACCACAGCTGGCTATTTTTTTTTTTTTTAATTGCAGAGATGAGGTCTCACCAAGTTGTCCAGGCTGGTCTCAAACCCTTGGTCCTAGGCAATCTCAAAGTGCTGTGATTACAGGTATGAGCCACCATGTCTGGCATTTTTTTTTTTTCAGTTATTTTGTTCTCCATGCTTCATATTGGATAGTTTCTATTGCTATGTCTTCA
Organism: Carlito syrichta; assembly: GCF_000164805.1. NCBI lineage: Eukaryota > Metazoa > Chordata > Mammalia > Primates > Tarsiidae > Carlito > Carlito syrichta. The sequence continues at coordinate 352,289 of NW_007252340.1, read as the reverse complement.
AACTCACTGATCTTTTTTTCTGCAATTTCTTTTTTTTTTTTTTTGAGTTGGAGTCTCACTCTGTTGCCCAGACTGGAGTGTAGTGGCATGCTCCCGGCCACCTCAGCCTCAACCTGCTGGGCTCCTGTGATCCTTCCGCCTCAGACTTCCAAGTAGCTGGAACTACAGGCGTGTGGTACCACACTCAGCTAATTTTTTATTTATTGTGGAGATGAGGTCTCACCAAGTTGCCCAGGCGGGTCTTGAACCCACAGGCTCAGGCAATCCACTTACCTCAGTCTCCCAAAGTACAGGATTACAGGCTGAGCCATCAAGCCCGGCTTACGATGTCTAATCTACTGTGAATCCCATCCAGTGAAGTTTTCATTTCAGACATTGCATTTTTTAGCTCTAGAAATTTCAGTTTTTAAATATCTTCAAAATCTGTCCTTGCTTATGTTCATGCCTGCTAATTAATCATCTTAGTCATTTCTAGTTCTTATATTGACTAATTTTTTCCCTCTGGTTATAAATCACACACTCTGCTTCTTCATGTGTCTAGTGATTTTTTTATTGGATGCTGGACATTATAAATGTTGCATTGTTAAGTGTCTTGATTTTATTGTCCTCTTTTAAAAAGTGTGATTTTGTTTGACTAGCATTTAAACTACTTGCAAATCCACCTGATTCTTTCCAAGTTTGTTTCTAAATTGTTAGAATGAGTCTAAACCAGGGTTTCTCCACCTTAACACTTCTGATATTTGGGGCTGTATAATTTGATTGAAGGGAAGCTATTCTGTGGATTGCAGAATGTTTGTAGGCATTCCTGGCTTCTACCCAGGAAGTCAGTAAGCACCTCCCAGTTGTGGCAACACAAAATGTCTCCAGAAATTGCTAAATATCCTCTGGGGGATCTCTCAGTACTTTGTCCAGTGTGCAGAAAAGAATTAACATAGCAGCCCCAACTACTGTCTTTTGAAAGACCTGCTTACAAGGTTGGCCCCTGAATGACACATGGAAACTTGGATTTCAGAAGAGTTCTCAACACCTTAACTGATAAGAGTGGCTCAGTGTACATAAACTCCCTATATAAGCAATATAATTTATGCTAAATACCTGCTTTCTTTGTAAAAGTCTGAAATTTGGTATGTGCCAGGCAGAATGTGTGTATGTAAATAGTCTCTAAAAAAATTCTTGGCACTGAGTCTCTAAAGAGCTTCCCTGGTAGAGAACATTTCACGTGTGCTGTCACAACTCATTGCTAAGGAAATTAAGCACATCCTGTGTGACTCTACCAGGAGAAGACTCTTGCAAATTTGTGCCTGGTTTCTTCCAGACTTCATTTCATGCACCTTTTCCTTTACTGTTTTTTTGCTTTGTATCCTTTCACTGTAATAAGTCTTAGCCAGGAATATGACTATATGCTGAGTTCTGTGAGTCCTTCTAGTAAATCATCAAATTGAGGGTGATCTGGGGCTACCAACACATCTGGCCATGTGGAGTTTAACTGTAAGAATGCATAGTTTAGTATTTGGCAACGGACTCAAAGGACTTCTATGCACATGTCTGAAGCTCTTTTTCTGCATAGCTCCCTCCTCTCTGGTACCTAGCCTCACAAATTCCAGTTTCTTCAGTCTCACTGACCTCTAGTCTCTCTCTTTCTCCATTTTAGCTACATGGTAGATGAGCAGTGCTTCCAGGCAGAGACCTGTGGTGATCCGATTACTTACTCTGTTCCCCTGTCTCAGAGATCCCAGTCTGAATCGACTGCTGTCTAGTGCTTGAAACAGTTATTTTATACATTTTTGTCTAATTCTCTAGTTATTTGAAACAGGAGGGCAGGACCAATACCAATGACTCTATCATGATAGAAAAATAAATCTTCATCATTATATATTTTAATTTGGGTATAAACTGACCCAATCTGAGGTATAAAGCTACTTCTTATAATCCAAAAGCATCCCTACTCAGAAATAGTTTTATGCAACTGCATTGGACCAGCCACCCATGGTCACTAATACTGTTTACCTTTGGTGTTACAACTATTATCAATGTTTTCTTTTATTTACTTAGTCTATCTCTTGATAATTTTTCTTTTTACTTCTTTTTTAAAAATTAGAGGCAGGCAAGGACTTGCTCTGTCACTCAGGCTGGAGTGTAGCGGTGCGATCATAGTTCACTGCAGCGTAGAACTCTTGGGCTTAAGTGATCCTCCCAACCCAGTCTCCTGAATAGCTGGTACTACATACAGGTATGTACCGCCACACCTGGCTAATTTTTAAATTTTTTGTAGAGACGGGGGTCTCCCTATGTTGCATGGGCCGGTCTTGAACTCTTAACCTCAAGTGATCCTCCCACCTCAGTCTCTCAAAGTGCTGGGATTATAGGCGTGAGCCACTGCGCCTGGCCCCACATCTCTCTAAATAAGACCACCTCCTAGCACTCTGTCCCGCATGCCTATTTATCTGAATCTCTTTGTAATTGTTCTGACAGATATTTAAGTACCTACTATAAGGTAGCCTAGTATGGTGGTTAGTAGCATGGAATTTGTTGCCATCCTGTCTGGGTTCAAATTCTGATTCCTCTTCTTACTAAGTTTGTGTACATGCCTTAGACAGAGTATATATATATAACCTTTCAGTCTCAGTTTCCTCATCAGTTAAACCAACAAAAAAGCATCCCCCTCATAAGAATGTTGTGAGGGTATTTGAGGGAGATACTGTTAATAAAGTTCTTAGAACATTGCTTGGCACCTAGGAAGATCTGTAGAGTGCTTACTACGAATACCAATACTAATAATAGTGCCAAGTAGTGTTACATATGTTGGACAAAATTAATAAGACATAGTCCTTTCCCCTAAGGAGTTTACAACTCAGTAAAGGGCACACAACAAGTTTATTTTCCAAATATTCAAGAGTTCAGATAATCATTGTAAGATAATATTTGCTGAGCACTAAATACCTTTAACTGTCACTTAATCCTAGTAGCAACCACACAAGTTAGATACTAGTGTTATATCCATGTTACAAATAACAAAACTGAGTACTTGAAGGTTTACATAATTACCCAAAGTCATTCAGCTGCTATACAGTTGGTATCTAAACTCAGTTAGTCTAATTCCAGAGCAGTAGAGATTTACTGGTTCACTACAGTATAACTGTTATAAGCATATGCTCTGGAATTACAAAAGGAAACACCATTAATTCTGCCTGCTAAGGCTGAGGAAGAGATAACATTTGGGTTGTGCGTAAAGGATGAATAAAATTTTACCACGTAAAAACAGGAAAAGCAACCACAAAAATGACACAATTAAGACAAAAGAATGAAATGGCAAAGTATGTTTAGGGTACTGAGATTTTTTGATGAAGTTATAACATAAAATGCACAGCCAGGCATGGTGGCTCATGCCTGTAATCCCAGCACTCTGGGAGGGGGAGGCAAGAGGATTGCCTGAGTCCAGTAGTTCAAGACCAGCTTGAACAACACAGCGAGACCTTGTCTCAAAAAAAGAAAGAAAGAAAGAAAAGAAAAATATAATCCTATAAAAAATAAAAATATTTTATAAGAAAAAGAAACTCCATAAAATACACTGGGAGAGAAGGGGAGAGGATAAGGATGAAGCCAGATGTAAGTTGGGGTCATTTCTGGCACAGCCTTCACAGAGTGTACCTTTTATCCTGCAAAGCAATTCCTTGCAAACTTTTTCACATCATGGCATACAGCAAACTGTAGTAAATGAATGCACCTGCTTGTCGCTGGGGCACACTGGGGACCAAGGGAGTCTGCAGGGAACTGGGGTAGTTCAAGTTCTTCTGCCCCATCTCACTTTAGGACTGAAGGGATTGGATATGAAGTGTGACAAAGAGAGTTGGGGCTCCAATTTAGATGATTAAAGGATGGAGAGAGACTCTGTGACAGAAGGTAGAGAATTTAGGAGGGCAAGCTAGGGGCTGTGGAGAGAGAAAGTTTAACTGAGGATATGCTAAGCCAGAGGTTGGCATAACACTGAAAAAAGCACTTTGTCATATCTCACTGGCGATCAGGAGGAACATCCCACCCACTATCTGACATCAACCCACACTTGCCAAAATTCTGTTTTCTTACCTTTAATTAATTATTACCCCTAGTGTTGCTTTCAAGCCATATGTCCAATGTCATTTGGATGTATGAAAAAGAAACACTATTGGATATTTTTGGAGAAATGTGACTATGAGCATGAGGAAAACACAGAAGGATTAGAAGGATTTGGAGTGAAATTTATCAAATATTTAGAAAAGGTGACAAGTAGTGCTTCTGGTCTACCTTTACAAGAGCACAGCCTATGAAAATAGTCTAGTTTTTGAACGTTAAGGGGAACAGGTAGTAGCCAAACAACTGGATTTATTAGGTACCGAGAAGGTAGAATGCAATTATGCAACACTGGAATTTGACCAGGACATTAGAGTGAAGTATTTCAATGTAGAGTTGCTCCTGATGACCTAGAATGTAAAAATGCCTGTTTTCCTGTGCATTAAAGCAAGACTTCTAACCATACTGACTTTCATTTCACTTTGTTCCTTAATTCTGAATGTAATTGATACATAAGTAAATAGTACAACTGGAGATGAGGAAAGTATCTATGAGAAAAATGTTTTAACTAGTGATTTTGAAATAGTTTATATATTAACAACTGTGGTTCTGTAAAAAGAAACCATGTGGATAATATAGTAACATTTAGTTTGTGTTTTCACAAGTATATGCTGACTGTCTCATAATTAAGTACACAGAGCTCAAAACAGCCAACTCTACAGAGAGCTTGCACTGACTGTTAAACATTATAGAAGAGGTTGAGCGATATTGGCTAATGACTACCATAAAAGGAGTGGATGACTAAGAACAGAGAGGATGTGTGACTAAAAAGTCCCTCTACGGTTCTTTGAAAATTCCCTGAATAACTAGGCATGCCAAATGTGGTCTGTCATAAAATTATTCGATGCTAAGCTCTGTAGTCAGACAACAAATATATGCTTTGCCCAAAGGATAAAGCCTTTGTATAAATCATTCAGTTGCAAAGTGCCAAGACAACAAGACCATCAATAAGTGAAAGTGTTAATCAAATTAGAAGTGTGGCCCAGAGTTCAAATGCTGCTGGGCTCCATTGGGCTCAGTGCACAGATTCATTCAATTTTTAGGCATGCAACTGCTGTGCAGTGGCCAGGCACTTCAGGCCACCACTGCTCCTTCCTATACCTGAAATGTACAAGAAGTCTCACTTCTCACAGATCTTTGAATACTGTGGAATGATCCCAGATAGCACATTACTGGCTATCTCTGGTAAATCAACCTTTTCACCCCAAAGGTTTATCAAAGCTATACCAAAACTGCAGATACAAAAAAAAAAAAAATCCCAGTACACATTTGGAAATGGGTCATACTTCTCTTATATACAACTGTTCTCTGAACATACTAAGTGGCACATTGATTTTCCAAAAGAATAATAATTTCTCCAAATAATAATTCCAAATTATTATAGTAATGGTAATAGTTAATATTGTTATGTAAACAACATCATTTAATCCTTAAACTGATGAGGTAGGTTTCAGATGGGCAGAAACATACAAGGTCACATCCTTTAGATCATACTAAAAGCCAGGCATGGTGGCTCATGCCCAGTTACTCAGGAGGCTGAAGCAAGAGGATCACTTAGGCCCAGGAGTTCAAGACCATCCTGGGCAACATAGCAAGATTCATCTCAGTAAGGGGGGGAAAAAAAGATCAGATTGAAACCCAAGTTTGTCTAACTCCAAAACTCATGTTTATTTCACCACACCACATCATTTCTTGACATTTTTATGTTTGCTAAAGGACATATTACCAACATTTGTGTGGGAGAAAATATATTAAGCAAGTAGTGACTCAAATGGGGAAACAGTTTTGAATGACTGCAGGACTGTCCTGTAACACTTAGCAGTGACTTTTTATGCCATGTGATTGTGGTTTCCCTCCTCCCCCAGTTTTATATTTTTGGCTTTTCTAGTATATACTATTACCTAGACCTTAAAACATGCCTATAATGCTATGTCAGATTTCACAAATATGTAGTCCTTTAGTAAAAATGTTTGAATCTTGCATACTTAAGAATCCATGTTCCTTGTATACAGTGAAAAAGAAGCAACTCTTTACTCCTCTATATAGCTTTCTTTAATTCAAGATAATTGAGTCAAAAATGAAGAATGAAGCTTATTTACCTTACTGGGATTTTAATATTTCCTCTATCTAGTGACTGACATACAATGAGAAAGAACAGATTTAATAAAAAGACATTTAATTTTCCAAAACAATAAATTGTGAAGTGGTATTTTGCTCCACTGAAAGAATGCAGATTCCAATCTAATATTAAAAATATCATATGCCGTGACCATAAAAGAGATTTATGTCTTTTGTTGCATCTATTCTCCTCCTTCCATAACATGCCCTACTTTTCTTTGAGAATCACCCCTCCCTTTTTCTCAGCCCAGAGGATTTCACTCTCAGCACCAGGGATGGGCACATGACCTCGGCCTGGCCAATCAAAGTATTTCATCCCCCCTGCCACAGTGGTTGATTCACAGATACATACATGTCCCAGGACAGGTCAAAGAGATTCAGTGCCAAGACTTGCATGAACTATTGGGAAGGAAGTACCCTCTTTCTACCTGGGATAAATGGCAAGACTGTCTACTCTGGTGGTCTTTACTATTACATGGGGACAATACATCTTTGAATGAAGATGCCACAGGGGAAAACAATAAAGAAAGGTGGGAAAATGATATATTCTGAATAAGGTTATTTGAAGAGCAACAGATTCAGGGATGGGAAAGATTGGTCTTACCAGCCTGTCCCTGCCATGGGGCCTCATTCAGATGCAGGCCACCCATCTCCCTTGACTCCTTGTTGCCAGCCTTCCTGGCAATGCTGGTAGCACCTGATACCAATTTTGGTTTCAGTAGACCACAGTCGGTTTCTGTTTTTGCATTCAAGAACTCCAGTTAGTCCAATGGGCAATCAATTTTAGATCTTAGGATGCAGAAGGCCTGCCTAGAAAGATACTTCTGACTACATAACCTAAAAATAACATCAAAATAAAAAAATTAATTACAGAAAAATAGTATGTGGTAAGATAAGGAAAGAAGAAACTGGGTATAATAAAATAGACCTTCCAGTACACTGTTAATAGCACACACTGGTACAGATATTGGGGAGCAACTGGCAACATGAGAAAATATTCCAATGTATATTCTGCTAGACTCAGCAAGCTCACACCTACAATAGTATCCTACAGAGAAAAATGTGCAAAGACATAAGTTTATGTGATGTTCCCAGCAGCACATTGTTTTTTGTTTTTGAGTTGGAGTCTCACTCCATCACCCAGCTGGAATGCAGTGGCATGCTCATGGCCACCCCAGTATCGACCTGCTGGGCTCCAGCGATCCTTCCGCCTCAGCCTTCCAAGTAGCTGGAACTACAGACATGTGTCATCATGCCCAGCTAATTTTTTGATTTATTGTAGAGACTAGGTCTCATCAAGTTGCCCAGGCTGGCCTCAAACCCGCAGGCTCAGGCAATCCATTCACCTCAGCCTCCCAAAGTGCTGGGATTATGGTTGAGCCACCAAGTCCAGCCCAGCACATTGTTTTCAAGATTGCAAATGAAAAACAAGACAAATACCTGGCAAAAATGGTTTGTTGAATAAATTATTATACCTCTGTTCACATTGGAATACTATTGCTGCCATTTAAAAAGATAATCTATATTGACACAGAAAGATCTCATCAGTGAAAACAACAGAGAGCAAAATAGCACCAACAGTAAGATTTTATTTATATAAAGTTAATTATTTCTATATATCCCCTGGGGGAAAAGTAGGGTCTCAAAGTTTATTCACTCAAATGACGCCAGTGAATTCTGAATGGGGGGCTTGAGGAGCAGTTATACTTTTATGGTTTGGATCTCTTGCACAAACACATATTATCTTTATAATCAGATAAAAATCATAATGAAAACCACACACACAAGCACGTACACAGAATTACTGCAATTTTCAAAGGAATTAAATTTAATACAAAGTAGGTTAAGACGTGAGATAATTTTAATCTTTTCATTATTGCAATACAAGCCTAAAATTTATACAATTGACCTAATAGAGAATAAAACCCCCATTTTTCATTCTAGAGATAAAAGTCCCACCAGCAACCAGCATGAAGCATCCTGAGAAAATAAGTTGTTTTATCTTGTAAATGATGTGCCTCCGAATTTAACACAAAAAGCAAAAGTATTCAGAAGCTATGGGGGAACAAACAGAACCAAAACCATCAAGAGTTGATCAGGGCCGAGCATGGTGGCTCATGCCTGTAATCCCAGCACTTTGGGAGGCTGAGACGGGAGGAATGCTTGAGCCCAGGAGCTCAAGACCAGCCTAGGCAACACAGGGAGGCCTCGTCTCTATAAAAGGAGAGAGAGAGAGAGAGAGAATATAGCCAGGCATGGTGGCATGCACCTGTAGTCTCAGCTACTCAGGAGGCTGAGGCGGAAGAATGGCCTGAGCCCAGGAAGGCAAGGCTGTGGTGAGCCAGGATTGTGCCACTGCACTCCAGCCTGGGTGACACCCTGAATCCAAAAAAAAAAAATTTTTTTGAAGAGTTGATCAGATGGTTGTTTGCATCAATTTTGACCAGTCAAAAAACTACACTTAAAACCACATCTAAAATGCAATGGAATTATTTTTTCCAAAACCACCAGAATCTTTTATCTTGCTACAAATTCAAACATCATCCATTACTTATCCCCAAATCCTCAAACATATAATCAATTTAAGAAGTAGTAAGTAAAGTGCTTGGCATGTAATATGAAAGGCAAAACTGATACCAGGAAGAGGTAATGTAATACAAGCTGTCACTTTAGTATAGTAAATAGTACAACCAGTGCATCCAAAGGTTTTGTTTCAATGGCCCATAATATTCTGAAGCATTTTAATTTGGGATATCATAACTAGTACAATAAATCCAAGTTAATTTTGTAAATTCTCCCCACTTGTTTAAAACTACAGCTACATGGGAATTCAATAATATTAAACACCAACTTAGAATTTCTGCATTCAAGCATTGGCAATCTAGCCTAGTAGTTAAGGCCCTGGCAGTAGATGGTATAAATACAAATCTTGACTCTGCTACACATTAGCTATGAAGTACTCGGCAAGTGACTTTACCTCTCTATGCCTCAGATTCTTCATCTATAAAAAATAGGAAAAAAGGCCAAGTGCAGTGGCTCATGCCTGTAATCCCAGGACTTCAGGAGGCCAAGGCAGGAAAATTGCTTGAGCCCAGGAATTCAGGATCAGCCTGGGCAACATAACAAGGCTTGCCTCTAGGAAAAATCAAAAATTAGCCAGGTTTGGTGGCACATGGCTGCAGTTCCAGCTACGCGGGAGGCTGAGACAGAAGGATTGCCTGAGTCCAGGAGATAGAGGCTAGAGTGAGCCATGATTGTGCCACTGCACTCCAGCCTAGGCAACAGAGTGAGACTCCAAGTAAAACCAAAACAAACAAAACAAAAAATCAGGATAACAATCATCTACTGCTTAGAGTTGTAATGATTAAATAAGTTAATATATGTAAAGCACTTAGAAGCTTCTGGCACAAAGAATGCTCAACAAATATTAGCTATTATATGATTATGGGGCCTAAATTATTCTAGTACACCAATGCTGTGGGATAGCCATGGAATTAACCAAACTAAAAGGAACTTTTAAGGCATTTATTATTCAACTCATTATGGTTCTGACTTTTTTTTTTTAAGTGGTGAATGATGAATTTTAATTCTTCGAGGTGCTATTAAACTAAGTGCTAAATAAATGCTACTCATACGATTATATAGTACAATTGATTCAAAGCGCTCAGAGGCTTAATTTAATTATTTATTTTATGAGTTAAAATGTGGTAATTTTTTTTTCAAATAGTTTCTAAACATGGACAGGTTTATTGCAGGTGCAGGTATTATTCTGAAAAAGAAATATTTGCAAACATGACAAATATACTTCAAAGAAGTGGTAATGAGAAGGATATGCCCATAATTACTAAAAAGTTGAAAGGGACTACTGTAAAATCCAACTATGAGCAGTTTAGTGTACAAAAAATTTACCTAATCTTAGCTGTACTGGGTTTTTTCCCCCATGCTGTCAAAATGAAGGTTTTCTTTTTTTTTTTTACTACTTTATCACTCCATTTTTAGCCATCCTTTAATTTCATTAACACACCTAATTTCATTAGACTTCATTTCATTGCCCCTTCGCAATTGAGGTGCTCTTTGAAAACAAATCTTGCAGGTGGCCCATGCCTGTAATCCCAGCACTTTGGGAGACTGAGGTAGAAGGATCGTTTGCATCCAGGAGCTCGAGACTAGCCTGAGAAATATAGTGAGATCTCATCTCTATAAAAAAAATTAGTCTGGCATGGTGGCATGTGCCTGTATTCCCAGTTACTCAAGAGACTGAGGCGGAGGGATCACCTGAGCCCAAGTTGAGGCTGTGGTGAGTTGTGATTCGTGTCACTGCACTCCAGCCTAAGTGACAAGAGTGAGACCTCGACTCAAAAAATAAAAATAAAACAAATCTCTCTCTCTTTCTCTCTCTCTGCAATAAATCACATGGCCTAAAATCTGATGAACTCATCATACCACTTCTCCTGAAAGAGCCTGCCCTTAATACATATAGCAACATGAAACTTACATTTACTAGGAATCTACTACATCCCCATGTATTTACCATTTATCTTAGTCCAAAGATCATGATTTTGTGTCCTGACGGGTGTATTTGTTTTGTTCTGAGTTTTGAGAGGGACCTCTTTGGGGCAGTGTCATTTTTTTAAGTCATAAATAAGCCCTCTTCCCAGCTCTTTTTTTGCAGTAAAACGTCTAAACTCTGTCAGTAGCTCTTTCATCTGGTCTTTGTTTTGAAAGGCGGGATCATCTATTGGGTCTCAGTCTAAGCTCTGTTAAAAGTCTGTAATGTAAGCTGTAGTCTACATCAAATCACATTTTGGATCAGCACACACCATGACTATAACCAACTGGGTTAATGCATACATTTGCAGCATTTGTTTTCAGCATGGCAACATTGCAGTGCTGGAAGTTTGTTTATTGTTTGTCATTTGGAGTGATGATGTTGTGCTTGTGAATACACCTTGCATTTTATAGATTTGAAGAAAGTGAGTGCTATTTGTGGGCTAAAGAAGATGGAGTGTCAAGTGGGAAAAAAATGAACAGTTCCAATATACTCTTCTGTTTGCGTTTGACAGAGGCGTAAAGGCAGCCCAGGTAAAATCGAAACATTTGTGTCATGCACAGAAAGAATGCTATCAGGGAAAGCACAGCAAGAAAACGCTTCTGTAGTTTCAAAGAGGGCCACTTTGACCTGAGTGATTCTCCACATTTAGGAAGACTGTTTAAACGCTTTAATCCATGATGATCCATATCAGTCAACCCGAGAATTGGCAAATGTAATGAACCTGTGACCAGAAAACCACCATGCGACATTTGTATTCCATGGGCAAGTGAAAAACACTACAAACTTATGCATCAACCCAATAATTTCTAACAGTATTGAAGGCTTCACATGTATTAACTTACTTAGTCCTCACAACACACCTGTGAGACAGATATTATTTTCATGCTGACTTCATAGATGGGAAATTGGAAAAAATGAAGACTAAGTGACACAGCCAAAGTCAGACATATCATAAGTGATGCTGACATGACTTAAACACAGGTCATCTGAGTCAGAGACCATGCTCCTAACAACTGTATTATAGTTTCTAAAGACAATTTGGGGCAAGTAATAAATAAAAATACAGTGGTGCAAGCTGCATCATCAAGCATTTAATTTACTCACATTCAATTATATGTGCCCAATTAAATAATAAAACCGAAAATAGCAATTTATGTAGCCTATGCAATTCCTTGTTTTGCTCAACATGTGCCTACAAGGACAGAGATGGGATAGTAATTCTTTTGTACCCTCAGTTGACTTCAGCACTGAAGTATTCCTCCTTAATGACCCGTGTACTTCTCCTTAATGAGAGTATTTAATTAGGCAAAGTGTGGCTTTAGTGTAAGAGTCACATTTTTCATATAACATTAGTTGTATACATATCAACTATTTCATCTCGTGCTCAACTGAACATTATTCCACTGCCACCAGGGAAAACTGGCTCTCTGTGGAGATGGAATGTCAGTCCTCACTGTGCACATTCCTAAGACATTTATAAGAGCAATTTTCACCAAATGCAATTTTTGCCTTACATGCAAACTTCAAAACCTATCTCAGGCCTTAGTAATGCACTGTATGCATTACTTTAGTAACAGTGAGTAACAGAGGCCAGATAGTCACAGAATGCAATTCATGCTCTTCCAGGTCATCATTGTGGCTTTGTAGCCTCTTGTGTTCCTCATAACATCTCCTCAGCATTTTTTACTCTCCACAATGTCTCAAACAGCTCCATATTCCACTCATAGTTAACAGTTTGCAACACTTACTTTATAAGAAAATGAGGGGCTGTGCGACATCAATTCTCTTCATTTATTTTACTTTTACCACAAAACCCTGTATTTCATTCAGTCCCTCCTGCTATGCATTGGAATGTAGTCTCACCACTTTACTGAAACTACTTTCTCAAAAGGCATTGACATCCTGCTTCCAAATCCAATCACTTTTTCTTAGTCTTCATCATACTATATTTCTCTCTATTCTCATTCACCCCACCCCTCCCCCCAGTGATTCTCCACCTTGGCTACAAATTAGTAAATTAGAAGTTTGTACTACAAAGGAAAATAGTAATTCCAGGGCCCTACCCCCAGATTCCACTTTAATTCGTCTTGACTTAGCAGAGATATGGGTAGTTGCTTAAAGCTCCCCAAGTGATTCTAATGTGTAGCCAAGGTTGAGAACCTCTACTCTACAACATTGACCCTACTCACTAATTTACCCCTCCTACTTGAAATTCCTAATTGCCATGATATCATACTTGCCAGGTATTTCTATTTCTCTTACTGTTCCTCTTCAATATCCTTATCTGAAGTTTCTTTCTCTGATTTAATTTGCCCCACCAATTGTTCATTTTCTACTCAATCATTAACTTTCTAACAATCCCAAATCTCCATATCTAAACTTGAACTCAAGCCTCAGCTCCAGACCCTCGCCTCATATAGTTTTCTCTCTCTGGAATTCAAATTCCGTATGTCCGAAATCATCGTGCAGGGCTAGTTGCCTCTCTCTATATAGTAGTTACTTCAAACTTCTGCATTTCCCTCAAACCCCTCATTCTACCACATCTCTCTGCAGCAGAAAACTTTGCTCCTACTTCATAGAGAAAACAGAAGCCACTGGATTCTCTTAACTTGATCCCAACCTGACAAAGTCACCTATACATGCATACTTTCTCAGTACCCTAAGCCCTCTAAGGCTCTTGTTCTCAGCCTCCCTGGAAACCAGGACCTATCCATTATTTCCTTTCCCTCCTCTGTATCCTTCCCATCAATATCTAAGCATGTTGAGGCCATTCTCATTTTCAAAAAGAAACCTGTTCAACTCCACACCAAAATTTTTAACAAACTGTCTATATTCACTTTTTCTCCTTCCTGATCTCTTCTGGAGGCTCCTCTCCCTCAGGTGGCCCTCAAGATGCTGTCCTCCCCCTTCTGTTCACATGCTCACCCAGTTCACTCTCATAAGCTCCCATGACATCAATGCTGGGCCATATGCCGATGCCTCATTAAGTATATCTCCACCTAGATCTTTAGTGAGATTCAGATTTATAACTTCAAATGCCCAACTCTACTTCTCCTCTGAGAAGTCTATGGGTATTTTAAATTCAACATGTCCAAAACGGAACTTATCCTCTTCTCCATCCCTCTCCTCAAACCTGACCCATTTCCTCTCTCTCCATGAAAACCTTCATCATCATCCATCCTGTTTCCCAACTCAGAAACCAGGGCATCTCCATCTCCTCCTCTTCCCAAACCCACCCCGTTCCAGCAGGCACCAGTTCTGTCCATCCCTCCCCCAACTGCTTCAGTTCAGTTTAGGCTGACAAGCTCTCTTGCTTAAATTTTACTGAAACAGAATCCTAACTGGTCAGCACAATCGCTCTGTAAATGCAAATCTGATCGGTTCACCCAGTTGCCTAAAGTGGTGCATTCAACAAAGACAGAGAACAGATAGATTTACAGACAGAATGGAGTCCAAAACATAATTGTGCATATGTTGACATTTAAAGCAGCATTTAAAACACTGGGAGAGGATTCAACCAATAGAATTGGGACAAGTGGCTATTTAGTTAGGAAAAATGAAAGTTGTATTCTTACTTTGTATCATGAACAGGTATAAATTCTAGACAAATTAAAGATCTAAATGTAATACAAGGAAGCAAAAAAGAATACAGAAGTCAATGTAAGAGAACCTTTTTCCTACTCTGGGGATGAACATGCACTTGAGTGAAAGTCTACCACATAAGTTGTGCGTCTCGCTTACTCTCTAAACATCCTCTCTTTACTGCCCCTGCTCCTGCTCTCCAGCCACAGGGATTTCTTGCTCCAAGAGATGCATCACGCATGCTCTCTCACATAGAGGTCTCTGCAATGTTCTCTCTGACCTCTCCAATGTACTGAACAACCCATCCTCTTTCCTCTGATTTTGAATGCTGTATATGTCTGATATTAAATGTGGTTCTAGCAGGCCGGGTTCGATGGCTCAGCCTGTAATACCAGCACCTTGGGAGGCCGAGGTGAGTGGATTGCCTGAGTCCACAGGTTTGAGACCCGCCTGGGCAACTTGGCGAGACCTCACCTCTACAATAAATCAAA